>NW_008417294.1:0-291 GCF_000622305.1 Nannospalax galili | reverse complement strand
AAGATTCTCTTTTAAGTAAGATCATCTGGCACAACTCTGTATTATGCCAGAGCCACATCAAACTGTGATTACTATTTTGTGTTCATATTAATTCTTATGACTTGAGCATTAGCCTGTGGAAATGACCAATGACCAGGGATCATTTTGTACTGGGTGGCTGATGTATCTTCTTCTTATTAGTGATAGTTACTAATTAGAATGCTTCCTGAAGGAGAAGGAACAGAGATACATTTCCCTAGATGCTAAGAGAAAGCAGCTTCCCTGTCTTGCCTCTCCCTTATCGGGTTTCTT
>NW_008417293.1:0-289 GCF_000622305.1 Nannospalax galili | reverse complement strand
TCTCTCTCTCTCTCTCTCTCTCTCTCTCTCTCTCTCTCTCTCAGCTTCCTTACTTTAGTTTCTAAGAAAGCTGTGTCTCTTATAACTGGAGAAAGATGGCTCTTGGGGCTCGTGCTTCATCCCAGGAGGCCTCAGGTTCCACAGGGGTGTTACCAGCCACCAAAGGCCACTGGCAGAGACCGGGCAGTGAGGTGAGGAGGCGTCCCAGAGCTGCAGCGGGCTGGGCTCATGGTGCTCTTTCTAACTGTGTGTATGCCCAGAGGCCCCACAGCATTCCAGACATAAAGAC
>NW_008417292.1:0-291 GCF_000622305.1 Nannospalax galili | reverse complement strand
AGGCAAGGGAGAGTATAGCAAGGGGAAAGCATGGGGAGGACTTGGCTGTGCTTCAGGCTGGGGAGCAGGAGGAGGTTGAGGATGGGCCCTAATCAGAGGCAGTTCATTGCCTATAGTAGGATCAAAAGCTGAGGTGGAGGGGTAGGGAGGACAAGGCGGGGGAGGCCCCTGGTGGGTTGTGATCCTGTGAAACTGTCTTAGCCAGAATAACCTGATGGGAAGAACATGGGACCCAGAGGCAGGGATTAGCATGGAGATCAAAGGAAGCTTGGCTGTATGGTAATTTGGACC
>NW_008417291.1:0-291 GCF_000622305.1 Nannospalax galili | reverse complement strand
ATTATTTTTATTTTATGTGTATGTGTGTATTGCCTGCATGTATTTGGTCTTTAAAATCTACATAACAGACCTGACTTTAATGGCACATAATGCGCTACCTTTACAAAAGTGTTTACAGGGTGAAGCAGATTCACCAACACAAAGAAGAAGAACATGAGGAAACAGGTGGCATAGCTTCTAGGCTATTGCTGTGACATCCCTCTGTACTCCCGTACTCTCGACAGTAAATGAATACTGAAATGAAGCCTGAGAAAGTGCATGGTAAGGAGGCTCAGAGCCTTTAGTGAAGAC
>NW_008417290.1:0-291 GCF_000622305.1 Nannospalax galili | reverse complement strand
AACTGATATCTTATTCTGGTCTAGATATTTTTTGCCTTAATTTTGCCTGTTCTCCATCAAAATACCATCTGCACAGGTACACTGAAACCTGTTCATGCTGTGAATGAATCATTTTCTGGGCCACCTGATTTCTTGCTGCCACCCCATTCCAACAAAATCAAAATAATATCATACAATTGTTATTTTACTTGAATTGCAATTATCACAGCAAATTTCTAGAGCTACTTAAAAGCACTGTGCCCGTGCTAAATAAACCACTAATGAGTGGGAAATTGATGTTTGAGAAGATGA
>NW_008417289.1:0-291 GCF_000622305.1 Nannospalax galili | reverse complement strand
AGCCAGTATTTCCTGGACCCTGATGTCCCCCAAAGACCCAGGTGCTAAGGGTTTGACCCTAGCCTAGGCTGCTGTTGGAGATGGTGGACGGTCAGTCATTAGCTGCAAGTCCTGAAGAGGAGGCTGGGACCTGGCACTTGCTCATTTTCTGTTTCCAGCTCTCAGGAGGCAAGCAGGCTTTCTCTGCTGCAGGCTCCCGGGACGTGCTGCACCTCTGTGACCTGCAGGCTGGCTGGGTCTTTTGCTCTACCTGGCCACAGGTAGGTAAGGAGCCTGGCCACAGGTGGTAGG
>NW_008417288.1:0-291 GCF_000622305.1 Nannospalax galili | reverse complement strand
TCTGCAAGAGCAGTCACTGCTCTTAACTGCTGAGCCATCTCTCCAGCTCCAATTATTACTTTTATTCTTAGAAAAAGAAGCATTATTTGTTAAAAGATTTAGTCTTGTTATCATAAAACTCTTCCTACGATAGTTTCTGATAAATGAATCAGAGGTAGTACGAAAGAGAGAGAGTGAGACTCAGGCCTTCTCCAGCATTCACATGGTACTGCCTGCGTTACAAGCAAGGTGTCATATTATACATTATGACCTGAGTTTGACAGTATTACAACACGGAGCTTTTTTATAACA
>NW_008417287.1:0-291 GCF_000622305.1 Nannospalax galili | reverse complement strand
ACCAGTTCAGCTTTTTGGGCTGATGTACCTATTGGTAATGGTTCAGCCCAGGTGACTTCCGAAGTGGTTGTGACCGCTCCCCCTGCATATCTTTTACCGTCTCAGACGAATCTGCTCCCGTCCATGTACCAAGTCTCTTCGGTGTCAGGCAGGGGAACGTCCTGTAGGTCAGGCCGGATGCAGTGCACTTGAGCCAAGATCTCAGCACAGTCATGGAGCAGGTCTCTGAGGTCAGGATCCGGCAGCAACATGGCTGGGTTCAGTGATGTCGGCACCTGGAAGGTAATTCTG
>NW_008417286.1:0-291 GCF_000622305.1 Nannospalax galili | reverse complement strand
TACAACTAAGGCTCATGGAACATAGCAGAATAAGGGATAGAGAGAGGGCTAGTGCACCCCTCAGCTCTCAGCAGTGAGGCTTCTGTGTACAGCAGAGTGTGATGCACACAGAAGGCCACAACTGACCAGGTTTTAGAGAATAAGAGACTATAGAGTGTAGGATGGGACTCCTATATTGAACCTTGCCCTCCCATGGCTCAGGGACCATTGAAGAAGAGGGGGCAGAAAGACTTTAAGGGTCAGGGCTGGTTCATGAACACAGGGAGGTAGAGGCTTCCAGGCCACTGGAGG
>NW_008417285.1:0-291 GCF_000622305.1 Nannospalax galili | reverse complement strand
TGAGATGTAACTGTGGCACCCTCAGGGTAGTATGGACTCCCAGTCCCAGGATGGATGATCAGAGTGGACTGTGCTGGATCAGGTGCTCACCCATTGTTAAAGAATAATGTATGCATCGGCTCTCGACAAAGAAGTTTCCTTATTCAGCAGACGGTGATTGACACACAAATTTACAGCTTTCTGATGGGTTATGGGGCTGTTCGCTGGACCCCCGGCGTGGTGTGTGCGGGGTCTCCACCACACCTGGCTAGTCCCGGCATGAGTCTGGCTGCAAGCGATGTGGGGAGCGCG
>NW_008417284.1:0-291 GCF_000622305.1 Nannospalax galili | reverse complement strand
GTATAAAGATGATTAAGATTGATTAAGATGTTCTGTATAAAATACACAAAAAAATCAATAAAAAATGTTCTATAAAAAGTCTGTTGCCTAAATGTGTGCCTAGATATGTATATTCAATTGTATTTGTAGATTCAACCATGTAAGAAAAGTAGCTGTCACTCCAATAACCTCTTTTTTATCAATCCCATTATCAAACCTTCATTTTCACACAGTTTGGCAAAAATGGAAACAACACTTGCTGGGTTTTGTCACACAGCCTGGAATATTCTGAGTGAACTGAAGAAGTACAGA
>NW_008417283.1:0-291 GCF_000622305.1 Nannospalax galili | reverse complement strand
TATACTGGCCCTCGGGGCACCATTTTGGATCTTGAGCAGCTATATATGATAGGTCTGCCTATCTAGCCAATCATCTTGTCACTTGGTCAGTGGTTTATGGTCTTGCCCTCCTTACTCTAACATACATTTTCCTTAGCACGTATTCCCTGAGAGGAGAAATCTTGTCCACTTGATTCTTTTGAACTGCTAATGGCTCCCACAGTTTCTAGCACACAGTAGGTGCTCAATTAAAACCAAATGAACCTATGGGTATCAAATGGTTCATATGTCCTAAAAAGATGGTGACATGAA
>NW_008417282.1:0-291 GCF_000622305.1 Nannospalax galili | reverse complement strand
CACTGGGTCATACCCTTTTTGGGTACTTAGTTTTGCTTATTTGAGATACTGTCAAACTGTGCTTCAGGAAGTCTGGTTTATTCAGCATCTCTGAGAAATGTGTTGGTTCACTTGGTTTCTCTGAAGCCTGGTAAGCATTCAGTGCTGCTATCACTAGATGTGTATAGCATTTCTTTGTGGGTTGAATATTCGTGTGTCAATGGCTAATGATTTTGAGTATTTTTCTTGTGCTTATTTTCTATGTATCTGATTTGCTGATTTTCTGCTTAAATGTTTAGCTTTGGTTTTTTT
>NW_008417281.1:0-291 GCF_000622305.1 Nannospalax galili | reverse complement strand
AGATCTGCCTGCCTCAGCCTCCAGAGTGCTGGGATTAAAGGTGTGTGCCACTACACACGGCACCTGATGGCTGTATTTCTAACTTAGGTGACTGAGTTACAGTTGGAGAAGGAGCAGCAAATTTGGGGTAGGGGGCTGGCTATTTAATTATGTTTTAGAAATGAGAGTATAAAAGCCCTGGGCCATGCAGGTGGGTCTTAGAAGATAAGGTGGGTTTCAGTTATATATTGGGGGCAGTTATCAGATTTAGGTGGTTGTGAAACTGAGTTTGATAGTATCACAAAAGCATGA
>NW_008417280.1:0-291 GCF_000622305.1 Nannospalax galili | reverse complement strand
ACAATGCTCCATGGTGACATCACAATGTTACAATATGACTTCACTATGTTCTCTTGAGATATCACAATGCCCTAAGGTGACATCACATTACTCCAATATTCCAACACTATTGCCTCAGTGTTATTATATTGCTCCATAGTGCCATCAAGATGTTAAAAGATGACTTCACAATGTTCCTTTGTCATTTCAGAATGCAACATTGTGATGTCACATTGCTCCAATGTGCCAACACTATCTCCCCATGTTCCATTACATTGCTCCAATGTGACATCACAATGTTAGAATATGATT
>NW_008417279.1:0-291 GCF_000622305.1 Nannospalax galili | reverse complement strand
GGGTAGAGAGACTCGTGAAAAGGTCCCAGATAGAAAAGGGTAAGATCCCACTCCTGGAAATTCTCCCCACCATCTCAGCCCTCAATGGCTGTTTCCCTCCTCTGCCACCCGATAAGAAGGGGGGCTGCTCTGAGTTTCCTAAGTTAGTTACCCCCCGTCCTGAGAAGGAAGCCACACAAAAAAAGGAGGACACCAAAGGCCATGCAGAAGAAGGAGAGCCCACCGACCTCTCAGGGAAATCTTTATCCCTCCTTAGATCCCTTTGAGGTGGCCCCCTGGCCCTCTAAACCC
>NW_008417278.1:0-291 GCF_000622305.1 Nannospalax galili | reverse complement strand
CTAATGTGTGATCACAATGCTCCAGTATGTCATCACAATGCTCCAATGTGACATCACAATGCTCCAATGTGTCATAGCAATGCTCAATGTGCCATCACATTGCTCAATGAGCTCTCAAAATGGCCCAGGGATCCATCACAATGCCCCAATGTGCCATCACAATGCTCCAATAAATCTTCAAAATGCTCCATTTTGATATCACACACCTCAGTATGCCATAACAAAGCACCAATGAGTCAACACAATGCTCAATGTTCCTTCACAATGTCCCAAAGTGCCATCACAATGCTC
>NW_008417277.1:0-291 GCF_000622305.1 Nannospalax galili | reverse complement strand
CTCACACAAGCACATACGCCAACATAGCTGTTCACATATATTCAATGCTGAGCCTGCCTGTTTTTACCTCTGACTCAGAAAGCATGCTTTTTCTCTCTTCCTCTTTTCCAGCTACCCTCCTCCTACCAGAGCCCAAGATCTCAGAATTTTCTACTCTGTTGGTTTTTCCTCTCTCTCATAGTTCAATAATTTTTCCTTGAGTTTCTGAGACCATATTTAAATTCTTTTATCTATAAGACTAATAATTTACAAAAGGACCCATTGTTTTTCACCAACACAACTAAAGTTAAT
>NW_008417276.1:0-291 GCF_000622305.1 Nannospalax galili | reverse complement strand
TGAAGACATATTGTAACATTGTGATGGCATATAGAGCAATATAATGGCCCAAGTGGTGAGAGTTTTGGCACATTGAAGCATTGTGACGTCACATTGGATCATTGTGACTTCACAGTGGAGCATTGTGAAGTCATATTATAACAGTGCGATGGTGCATTGGAACAATAGAAATGCATATGTGGAAATAGTGTTCGCATGTTGCACTATTGTGATGTCACATTTTGGAGTCATAGTTTTACATTGTGATGGCACGTTGGAGCAATATAATGGCACATGGGGCGATAGTGTTGG
>NW_008417275.1:0-291 GCF_000622305.1 Nannospalax galili | reverse complement strand
TTTCCCAGCTGTGTGGAAAGCACTGTTCCCTCGTGTTCATCCACCACCTCTGACTCTCAACTCTTCCATAACCTTTTCCACAATGATCCCTGAACCTTTGAAGAAAGAAGTTTGATGTAGGTGTCCAATTCAAGGGTAATCATTCTACAGTCTTATTCTCTACACATTGCCATTTGTGGGTCTCTGTGTTGATCACCATCTGCTGCATAAGGAAACTTGTCCAATGAGAGCTGACAGATGCATTAATCTATGGGTTTAAAATTAGGAGTCACGTTATTTTTAAAATATTTT
>NW_008417274.1:0-291 GCF_000622305.1 Nannospalax galili | reverse complement strand
TAAATAAAATTATACTTGGCATAGATTATTTAATGTTAAGTGTCACCATTAGTAAGTTCTGATCACTTAAATTGTTAAATATGGTAGAAAAAATATGAGACTGAATGTCTTATTAATGTCCACTTGTTACTTTGTGTATTTTCCCAGAAATGAAGTCAATCACAAAGTATTCCATATTTAGAGGAGAGCTGATCTCCAGATACTCTACCTGTTTCTGTCAATGCACTGTCAGTATTTCTAGGAGGGCCTTTGCTTGAGCTGTTGCTTTATCTTCTTCACCAAGGTTGACCT
>NW_008417273.1:0-291 GCF_000622305.1 Nannospalax galili | reverse complement strand
TCCATGGCAGCACACACTCCTGGTGCCTTTGGGAGCACTGATGCCAGTTTTTACTACATTTTGCTATTCAGAAGTCAGTGCTTGGAGCTGGAAGGGAGATGTGTCCTGCAGATGACAGGCATTCCCATTAACAGGGGTATGATTGGAAATGTTAAGCTAGGTTCAAGGATAATGATGATACATGAGAAGCAAACTGTGAACCTGTGAGGAGCAGGAGAAGGCTACTTTACACCCCTGCAGAGGAACGGCCTCCTGAAAGGATGCAATTCATCTGCTCACAATGGACAATGA
>NW_008417272.1:0-291 GCF_000622305.1 Nannospalax galili | reverse complement strand
ATGAAGCAAGCACATCCATTATCAAGGATACTTTGGACTTGCTCTGGACTGGCCATCCAATCACCTCCCTGCCACACTTTGAAGGCTGAGACACCTACAGTTGGCCTCTCTCTAGGATCCTTCTATCACACTTCCTTAACTTTAAGATGATGAAGGTCTGTGTAGGTTTGTTATGATATATAAAGGTTTGGTCCTAATCACACATGGTCTCCTGGATTGGGGGAGAACTAAAGTATACAATCTGGGGAAGGCTAGAAAGAGAAGGCTTGATCCATGCTGGGTAAAGGCTTG
>NW_008417271.1:0-291 GCF_000622305.1 Nannospalax galili | reverse complement strand
GTACCGAACACTATATGCTAAGCTTTGCCTACACACACCTACCTATGATGAAGTTTCACTGATTAATTAAGCAGGATAAGCGATTAGCAATAGTGGGGCTGGAAGGATGACTCAGTGTTAAGAGCACTGGGTGCTCTTACAGAGTACCCTGGTTCGATTCCCAGCATCCAAATGGAGGCTAACAACCATTCGTAACTCCAGTTCCAGGAAAAATCAACCCTTTCTTCTGACCTCCATGGGCCCTGCACGACAGGGGTGCACCTACCTACCTACCTACACAGCACACTGATA
>NW_008417270.1:0-291 GCF_000622305.1 Nannospalax galili | reverse complement strand
GTGTCACCTGCCCTCTCTCCCATAAAGATGGTCATGTCACCTGCCCGTCTGACGTGCACAAGGTCGTGTCACCTGGCACCTCTGACGTGCACATGTTCGTGTCACCAGCCCCCTCTGACGTGCACATACTCATGTCACCTGCCACATCTGACGTAGAGATTGTCGTGTCACCTGACCCCTCTGATGTGCAGATGGTCGTGTCACCCGACCCCTCTAATGTGAATATGGTCGTTTCACCTTCCCTTTCTGACATGCACATGGTCATGTCACCTGCTCTCTTTGTCGTGCACA
>NW_008417269.1:0-291 GCF_000622305.1 Nannospalax galili | reverse complement strand
GGTAACAAAAAAAAAAAAAAAAATCCAGGCACTCTACCATGAGTACCTGTAAACCCAGAACTCCTAATAAGAAAATGGGAGACAGAGACAGGAGACTTCCCAGAAGCCCACTCTCCAGCCAATCCAATGTACATAGTGGAAAATAACAAAGGAGACCCTGTCTCAAGTCAGAATGCAAGACAAGAATGAACACCAGAGGCACTGACCTCTTACTTCCAGATGCATGTTCTAGCATGCTCATGTCCACATTTAAACACAGAAATTATCTCACACATGTATACACACACACAC
>NW_008417268.1:0-291 GCF_000622305.1 Nannospalax galili | reverse complement strand
AAAAAAAAGAAAGTAGAGGGCAGGAGGTAGGCACCACTGAGCACTCCTGCTGGGGGTGTGGTCCCACCCATCACTGACCTCAAGGTCTCAGCTCTAGTCTCTCCTGCAGTGTTGCGAGATCTGTGTGAAATCTCTTCGGGAGACAGCCCCCCACCCCCACGCTCCCCGCTGGAGCCTTCATCCTTTCCTTCCCTCAGCAGGAGATTCCTGGGGGAATTCCAATTTCTTGGGGTGCATGTCTAACACTCTGATGGCCAAAGAAGGGAGGGCACAAGTGCCTTTTAAATATCT
>NW_008417267.1:0-291 GCF_000622305.1 Nannospalax galili | reverse complement strand
CTCATTTGAGTGAAGAGGCAACCCACAAAGTGGGAAATTTTGTTTTACCAGCTTTATCTCTGACAGAGAGTCAGTATCTAGAATATACAAAGAATTCAAAAAACTAAATATCAGAAAACTCAAACAATCCAATTTAAAGCGGGGTAAGGAACTGAATAGGGAGTTTCCTAATGATGAAATGCAAATAAGTATCTCCAAACCTGTGAGTAGCCATCGCATCATTTCTCCTATCAAACCCCTTCAAACTTTGAGCTGTAACTAAGGAAGTTCACCTATTTCACCTGGTGATTA
>NW_008417266.1:0-291 GCF_000622305.1 Nannospalax galili | reverse complement strand
GAGGAGACCAAAGGCAGACTGTGAGATGGTCACTAAATATGCTCCTGTTACATTGGAAAGCAAGCCAAAAAAGGCAGCGGGAAAGGATAAATCTTCCGAGATAAACAACTTTTGGCTACTGAGTACAGGAAGATACACAGTAATATTTCTGGACATAAAATGGTCAGTTCTATCTATTATGATTTTGTACTAAATATGAGAAACGCTTAACATTTCCATTGGCCATTCATTAGAGATTACATTTATGCCCTTTAAATATTCCAAATCAGTACATAAGAGCACACTTAATTC
>NW_008417265.1:0-291 GCF_000622305.1 Nannospalax galili | reverse complement strand
TTGAGAAACTGAAGTTCAGAGAAGTGAAAGCACTAACCGAAGGTCACAGAGTTCAGAAGAGGAGGAAGAAAGATTTGAACCAAGGTCATGGGCCTCTGGGATCTGCATTTAACCACTGCTCTAATCATGGGTGTCAGGCCTAAAGAGATGGCTCAGCAGCTAAGAGCTCTTGCTACTCTTGCAGAGGAGCAGAATTTGGTTCCCAGCACCCACATGGTGGCTCACAACAGCCTGTAAGTGCAATCCAGGATATGTGACACCCTCTTCTGGACTCTACAGGTATTGCACACA
>NW_008417264.1:0-291 GCF_000622305.1 Nannospalax galili | reverse complement strand
GGAGCAGTGTCAGGAAGTGGCCAGGGTAAGATGCAGCTGCAAGGCCTCTCCAGTGACCAGCCTCTTCTATTCAGATCCCCACTGTGTACAATGCCACCATCTCCCATAGTCTATTCAGATTTTTTAATCCATCAATGCATTCATTAATGAAGACAGACTCTTCCTCACTCCACTCGCATGCCAAAAATCTCACCTCTAAACACTGTTTGTACTGGGAACTAAGCCTTCAATATATGAAGCCTTTAGGGGACCCTTCATCTAAGCCATAAAAAAGGCTATTAGAGTACATAT
>NW_008417263.1:0-291 GCF_000622305.1 Nannospalax galili | reverse complement strand
TGTTTTTTACATGAATTCTGAGGCTCTAACTCATGCTTTCAGGCAAAGACTGAGCTGTCTCCCCAGCCCCCACAGCTTATTCTTTACAATGTCAACTAGGTACTCCGTTTTCTGTGAGGGAAACACAGTATGTCTCTTTGGAACAGTGGGCTCTTTCTAGTTTGTTGGCTCTTGGGAATATTCTAGTAGATCATTGCTCTTTGCCAGGTACCTAGGGGAGTAGTTCTGGGTCACAAAGCAGGGTAGTTTTAAGCAAGTCCTTCTATCTGTGGCCTGGCCAGCAGAGGGAAC
>NW_008417262.1:0-291 GCF_000622305.1 Nannospalax galili | reverse complement strand
GGAGACTGACTGCTGCTGGCTGAGGGAGAGCATGCCTTACATACCATCTCTGGATGGGCTGACTGCACTCCAGCAGACAGGTCTACACTGGGGCATCTGGGTGCGGGAGCTTGAGTGTATTGGACTTGGCATGTGTGGTACAATGCACGGGGTCCAGCAGGGGGTGGGGTGGGGGGGAGGCATAGACGGGGGAGGGATTCTGGGTTGTGTGAAACTGCAAAAGCTCAAAAGAAAAAATAAAAAGAAAGAAAGAATGCAGGCTGAGCAAGGGCCAGAGAGCAAGTCAGCAAG
>NW_008417261.1:0-291 GCF_000622305.1 Nannospalax galili | reverse complement strand
TTTAATAGTTTAAAATAAAGGATAAGAGCTCCCAAATACTTTTGACATTTTTTGGCCTATGGAACAGAGTGTGTTGCTAAAATGCCCAAGGACATTTTATCTTTTAGCCAAGAAAGAAACTGGCTACTTGAAGGGGTATCCCAATTGCCACAGCCTGTGCACCTATTCAGCATTGAAAAAGCCAGAGTAGTTGGCATCCTAATTCCCTATTGGCAATTTGGGCAACCTCTTTAGAGGGTGGTATGATAAGAATGGGAGGTAGAAATGAGCTGTGTTTTTGCATCACCTCTA
>NW_008417260.1:0-291 GCF_000622305.1 Nannospalax galili | reverse complement strand
TGGAGTACAATCTGGTAATGAAAACTATCCCACAGAGCCCAGCGATCCAGGATGTCTTTGTAAATGTAGAAATGGAGCACACAACATCTACATTACATCACTCCAAATGGGATCAAAACTAACCTTGACACCAGAGGGAATGGGTACACAGGAAGTCGCCAGTGGGAACTCAACCTACAGACACCTGAAATATTTGCTGCTGAAAACTACTGAGCCCAATTTGCAGAGCTGTCACTCTGTGCTGTGGCCTCCACCCAAACTTCTGCTGCAAGCACCACCTGGAGCTCCACA
>NW_008417259.1:0-291 GCF_000622305.1 Nannospalax galili | reverse complement strand
AAAAAACATAGTCAGGACTGCAGGTATAGCTCAGTGGTAAAACATCTGCCTATCATGTGCAATAATCCCCAGTACAAAAAGAAAAAGGAAAAAAAGTGTCAACCATGAGAACACCATTCTAACACCAAAGGCAACATGATGTCTCCTAAAGTATGAAGAGGAGACAACTTTCCAAGTTCCTGTAAATTTTTGTGGTAGTGAAAATATGTACAAATTAAGTGCGACTAAAAGACCCTGGTATCACTTACACCATTTACAATTAAGAAGACACTGAAATACTGACAAAAAAAA
>NW_008417258.1:0-291 GCF_000622305.1 Nannospalax galili | reverse complement strand
GCCGCCGCCGCCGCCGCAGCCGCAGCAGCCGCCGCGCGCACCCGAGCGAGCGGAGTGGAGGGCGGGGCGTGACCCGGGACATACACACCCCCCGCCGGTGGCGGGCGACCAATCACGGGGCGCGTCCTCCGCTGGTCGGCGCGCGCCGCGGGCGAGCGACCAATGACAGTAGGGAGAATGCGCAGGCGCAGTACGGAGGAGCCGAGCGCGGGGGAGGGGCAAGCGGGGGGCGGTGCCTACGCGACCGGCGGGACGTCAGTTTCGCGGGAAGCTTTGTGCGCGGAGCGGCGG
>NW_008417257.1:0-291 GCF_000622305.1 Nannospalax galili | reverse complement strand
CCAGTGACCTTGCCTTCCAGTCTGCCTTTTAGTGTGGCTGCTGCCGTCTTGTGGCACAAATATTAATCTGGCTGAGGTGGAGCCTGTTGTGGGCTCATTGTCATGTATTGAAATTTGTAACAGAAATGAATTGCTCTATGGTACCCAGGAACAAAATATACCTCATCTCATTATTTTTCTAGAGTAATTAAATTAATCTCATCTGAGCTGTGAGTCAGTGAGAAAGGCAGAATGGGTTCCTGGCAGTCATTCAGGAGATGCCCCTTCCCCCATGGGAGGGTACTCACGGAC
>NW_008417256.1:0-291 GCF_000622305.1 Nannospalax galili | reverse complement strand
AATTGGGGCGGGGCCTGAATGTGATCATAATACAGTGTAGGAAATTCTGAAAGAATTAATAAAAATATTTAAAAAGAGAGAGATCTCAGATCATTTTAGAGTGTTTTATATTACACAGTACTAGAACCAGATAATTTAGAGACTGTCTGATCAGAGCCTCATGAAATAAGTACATTTGCCCAAAAGACATGGCTATTGGTGACCAAAACAATAATCTTTGCCTATACCACCCTATCCTCCACCAACTTCCCTAGAGCACATTCTCAGTCTTCCAGAATTATTAACCCCAAA
>NW_008417255.1:0-291 GCF_000622305.1 Nannospalax galili | reverse complement strand
TGGAACTGTTCTTTACAATCAGTCCTGACCATATGTGGCTTGCTGTCTGGCAGTGTAGGAAGCTGTGACCCTGACCTTTAAGGTTGATAGCCATGGGAATAAGTGTAAGACCCTCAGTCCTTCTAGGAGATGATGCCTCTCAGCTCATTCTAACATTGGCTATTGGCAGACCTACTGTGCAAGAGCTGTACTTTCTAATTCACATTGGAGTGGAGGACTGCCTGCCATTATTAACCTACAGAATCAACTCTCAAAAATACCTTCTTCAATGAGAGAGGGACTTCACAACTC
>NW_008417254.1:0-291 GCF_000622305.1 Nannospalax galili | reverse complement strand
TTGTTCTCAGTGCTTTTAGCAGTTATGAATCTCTGAAGTAATGTCTGATCACCACAAAGGAACCTTTTCTGAGAAAGCTGACAGCAACACCATTCAATGGGTATAAAGACTGTTATTTGCAAGACAATTTGACAAGCAGGCAGATCGTTTCCTTTGAGCAAAACAACAGTATTACCTTCCCCACTAGGGTCTATGATCTTTCCAGTTATAGGCTTTTGATTGGATTTACAGTACTGAATATATATTTTCTCCTTTGGATGGGGCATAAAATCCAATCAGTGAGTGGCTGTT
>NW_008417253.1:0-291 GCF_000622305.1 Nannospalax galili | reverse complement strand
TAAAAATAAAATAAAATAAAATAAAATAAAATGAATGAATAAATAAATAAATAAAAAACCACCTTTGGCAGTGTGCTGCGACCTGAGGGTTGGCTGGGAAGGCCTGGCCGGGGAAGGTGGCTTGGGGGGGCAGGGGCCCGTCCCATCTGTTACCCCGCCCCTTCTGTTCTGCTGGCTACCGGGGAACCAACCCGCCCTGTGTGCTACAGCCTCACCAGCAGCAGCACTCGCCAAATCCCCGGCCGAGGAAGTCCTTAGTAAAAGCCTACAATGTTTTCATTGACTGGGGCA
>NW_008417252.1:0-291 GCF_000622305.1 Nannospalax galili | reverse complement strand
CTGGAAATTGTTAATGAGTATATTAAAGCTGTAATGAAATGCTTCTTCTAAAAAATAAAGAAAATATATTTAAAAGAAAAAGAAAAGATAATATCACTTGGACTCCCCTTATGCATGTTCAGATTTGGGGTTTTTTATTGTACTGTTGATTTTCTTTCATTCACTTTAAGGCACTGGAGAAAAACCAGCAGTGGCTTGTGTATGATCAGCAGCGAGAGGTCTATGTTAAGGGACTTTTAGCAAAGATCTTTGAGCTGGAAAAGAGAATGGAAACCGCTGCCACTTCACTCC
>NW_008417251.1:0-291 GCF_000622305.1 Nannospalax galili | reverse complement strand
TTGTAGAATGAACACCATATGTAATAATATTAACTTTCTAAATGTTATTCACTCACTCTAATATCTAATAGAAAATCCATTTTCTATCAAATCCAATTTGTAAGGTGACTACCATGATCACTTCTTAAGTATTTTTCTTTCTCTACATTCTTTTTAAAATTCATTATTTTTTATTTTATGTGTATGTCTGTTTGTAAGTATGTAGGTGCACCAGTGTCATGCAATGCCTGTGGAGGTCAAAAGAAAATCAATGACCCCTCATGGCATAATCATTCAGTTGTCATTATCCTG
>NW_008417250.1:0-291 GCF_000622305.1 Nannospalax galili | reverse complement strand
GAAAAATACAACCTTCCAATCCACTTTAAATTAAGGTCCAAACTGCTGGCAACCCAGTTTTTCCTTTCACAGTGTTAACATTTAACAGTGCACAGGCAATTTGCATCCAAGACCTTTCACCCTTCCAGCTCCAGGAAACACTAAAGAAAACACAGAGTCTATTACCGCATGCCTTTTACTGTGGAGAGAACACGACACCACGGAGACACTCAAGTGTTGGCGCTCCTCTTGCTGTAATAAAGTAACTGATACTGGACCTGCCTTCCCACTGAAGCCAGCTGGGACTCCAGG
>NW_008417249.1:0-291 GCF_000622305.1 Nannospalax galili | reverse complement strand
ATTTCATTTTCGCTGGGTCTTAGGAGAATTAAAGGCAATTCTTTTTCTTGTGAGCATTTGCTAGACTCTTTTGAGGCCCTACTCTTTTGTGCCTGCTTGCTTTGGTCTTGGTGCTGTTTCCTTCAGCTGAGCACTCTAGTCTTACCCTTGGTTTCTTGGGGGTCTTTTGGGTGATCTCTTTTTATTTAGAATCCCTTTTTCCTTTCCAGGAATTCATCTTTGGCAGGACTCAGAGTGACTTTGGGTTGGCTCTTTCATTCCACATCTTTTTCATGGGAGATACTCAGAATC
>NW_008417248.1:0-291 GCF_000622305.1 Nannospalax galili | reverse complement strand
GATGAGTGTGGGAAGGAAATGTGGCTATAGCTTTGCACATAGTGGTTGGAGGACATTTCCAGTTAGCACTCTACCCCTTACTCTGACTCTGACATTCTTTCCACCAAGCTCTTCCACAAAAGTCCCTGAGCCTTGGATGGGGTGGTAGGCATGGGATGATCTTCCTCCCGTTGCGGCAAGGCACTGAAATTTCGGGTCTATGCATCACCTGTTTTCCATGGGCTGTTGGCCAATTTCTACGGGAGTCCATCTACTATAAAAACACACACAGCAAGAAGCAAGAACATCTAA
>NW_008417247.1:0-291 GCF_000622305.1 Nannospalax galili | reverse complement strand
AGAGTGATGCTGGCTTCATAGAAGGAATTTGGAAGGTCTCCCTCCATTTCTCTTTTTGAATAAATATAAATCCATCTGGTCTTGGGCTTTTTTTAGTTGGGAGGTTTTGTATTGCTGTTTCAATTTCCTTTTGTGTTATGGATCTGTTTAAGCTGTTGAGCTCTTCTTGGTTTAGTTTTGGTGGTTCCCATGCTTTTAGATTCCTGTCCATTTGTTTTAGGTTTTCAGATTTAGTTGTGCATAGGTTTTTAAAGTATTCCCTTATAATGTTCTGGATCATTTTGGTGTCTG
>NW_008417246.1:0-291 GCF_000622305.1 Nannospalax galili | reverse complement strand
TATATATATATTCCATTTATTATTTATTTATTGTGTGTTTGCCTATGGATACAGGAGTTGGTTCCCTCTATCCACCATGTGAGTTTCAGGGATTGAACTCAGGTTATTAGGTTTGGTGACAAGTGCTTTTTACCCACTGAGTCATCTTGCCAACCCTCAGGAGAAACTTTTAAATGTTTTGGACCAGGTGAAAATAAAACACAATTTCTCAAAATTTGTGAGATGCGGTGAGAACAGTGCTTAAAGGAAAACATTTGCCGGGCGTAGTGGTGGACACCTTGAAAAAAAAAA
>NW_008417245.1:0-291 GCF_000622305.1 Nannospalax galili | reverse complement strand
GGACTAAGTTTAGGAGTAGGGTTAGGTATTGGTCTAGAACTTGGGCTAGGGCTAGGAATAGGGCTAAGATTAAGGTGAAGGATATGGTTAGGTTTAGGGCTAAGTTTAGGACTAGGATTAGTTCTAGGTCGAAGGGTGGGTAAGGCTAAGGTTATGGTTAGGACCTGGGTGAAACCTATGGCTACATTTAAGGTCAGTGCTAAGGCAGGGTTTTGTTAGAGGTTAAGGTTAGGTCTAAGACTAGGCCTAAGTTTATGGCTACTGCTAGAACTTGGTGTAGGGCTATGGCTA
>NW_008417244.1:0-291 GCF_000622305.1 Nannospalax galili | reverse complement strand
CTCCCAGCGCCATGAGATCACGATCATTGCTCCCCCTGAGCACAAGTGCTCAGGGTGGATCGGTGGCTCCATCCTGACCTCGTTGTCCACCTTCAGGCAGATGTGGATCAGCAAGCAGGAGTTAAGATAAGTCCACCACAAGTGCTTCTTTGCGGGCTGTTACTTAACTAAGTAAGCTGTTACACCCCTTCTTGAAAGAACCTAACTTGCAAAGAAACAAATAAAATGAGACAACATTGGCAAGTCTTTATTATTAATTTTTTTAATTTTTAAAAAGAAATTTGTTTTTTT
>NW_008417243.1:0-289 GCF_000622305.1 Nannospalax galili | reverse complement strand
TGAGATCTCCCTGGAGCTGTAGTTCTAGGTGGTTGTGAGCTACCTGATGTTGGTGATAGTAATGAAGTCTGGTTCTCTGCAAGTGCACAATGGGCTCTTAACTGCTAAGCTATCTTTCCAGCACCTGAATTTCAAAAGCAAATTATGATTTTGAGATATTGTAAAAATTAACATATAAATTTGGGGTCCACCTGCCAATATTGTTCCCAGTAGTGAACCCTGCTTCCACCCTGCAGGACTGGACACCCTCACTCTTGTCTTTATTCCACTTCAGCCTTCAGTAAATTTA
>NW_008417242.1:0-291 GCF_000622305.1 Nannospalax galili | reverse complement strand
GCCTCAGTTCCAATTCTGCTTGTTTTCTGCTGTTACCTTGTGCATGTCACAATGTAATGTTCTTGCCCCTTCAGCAAACTTGATGTTTATGAGGAAAGATTGGTACGTTAACCAAAACATCTTCCAAAAGTCCTTTTTTTTTCTGAATTTTAAATTTGACTTTCTCAACTCAGACGACAAGAAAAGCATATTTTAAAAGGGGGAATGGGCTTTATGGGTATGGAGGAAATCATGTCTGTTAGCTTTATATAAACAATAAAATCCATGTGTTGAAATATCATACCAAACCCC
>NW_008417241.1:0-291 GCF_000622305.1 Nannospalax galili | reverse complement strand
ACAATGCTCCAATGTGCAAACACTATCTCCCCATGTGCCATGATATTGATCTAATGATGCATTACAACGAAATAACATGACTTCACAATGTGATATCACAATACTACAATGTGCCAACACTGTTGCCCATGTGGCATTCTATTGCTCCAATGCGCCATCCCTCTGTTAAAATATAACTTCACAATGCTGGATTGTGACGTCACAATACTCCAATGTGATGTCACAATGCTCCAATGCGCCAACACTATCGCCTCATGTGCCATTATATTTCTCCAATGTGCCCTCACAATG
>NW_008417240.1:0-291 GCF_000622305.1 Nannospalax galili | reverse complement strand
GTATGTGTGGTGGAAGAGAATCCACATTCACACCTGGGGAGGTACATGACCCTGTGTCCTTCCTACAGAGTGGATGCTCACAAAGGCACAGCTCTGACTTCTGAGTGTTTTCCTTAGAAGTTTTCTATTTTTATCTTTTGGGAAATCTAAATGTTTAAGCTTATGAAAAATCTAAAATCAAGGGGACAAATCGTACTCTCTAATGCCATCAGGACCACTTTATAACTTAACTAAGTAGTCTAGAACATTCTAATGTGCAAGACGTATGAACTTAGGTTTGTCTTTGTTTTC
>NW_008417239.1:0-291 GCF_000622305.1 Nannospalax galili | reverse complement strand
GACACTGAGCACCGTGTTTGCATATTGAGCATGGTGATGACACAATGGATTGTTTTAATGACACATTGGCACATTGTGATGGCATAATGAGTATCGATGGCACAGTGGCACAATGTGAAGACATATTGTAACATTGTGATGCGACATTTGAGAAAAATGGTGGCACATGCGGCCATACTGTTGGCACATTGCAGAATTGTGATGGCACAATGAGCATTGTGATGACAAAATGTACACTGTGATGGCACAATGGAATATTAGGAAGACATATTGTAACATACTAATGGCATA
>NW_008417238.1:0-291 GCF_000622305.1 Nannospalax galili | reverse complement strand
AAAAAACAACCATTAAATCCTGTGTTGAGGAATGTATTTTATTGTTGTCAAAAGCAAGTGTAAAGATTTTTATTTGTTTGTTTTTTGGGCGACAGTGTAATGTAACCAGACTAATGTAATCAGACTAATATAACCAGACTCCCTGAGTTGCTACACTGTGGAGAGTGGCCATGAACTAATTCTCCTGCTTCCCTGTTCCAACTCCTGGAATAATAGGCATGCTGTACCATACCTGGCATCATAGTCAATTTTTAAAGCATTTTAATTGAATTTTTAAAATTTTTTTTTTTT
>NW_008417237.1:0-291 GCF_000622305.1 Nannospalax galili | reverse complement strand
AGGAAGTGAAACACTCAGTAAGCCAAATAGAAACAACAAGAGAAAGCCTCACCAATAGGATAAATGAAATGGAAAACTGGAAAATTCAAGACTGGGAGATAAAGTGGAATGAATTAGACCACTCAAGCAACAATTATGAAAAATTCAAGAAAACACAAGAATGGATTATGCAGGAATTGTATGACACCATAAAAAGACCAGACTTATGAATCATAGGCATACACATTCATAATGATATGAACCAGATCTTCAACAGGATTGTAGAAGAAAATTCCCCAAAATTAAAGAAAG
>NW_008417236.1:0-291 GCF_000622305.1 Nannospalax galili | reverse complement strand
TAAGGGTTAGAGTTTTGGTTAGGGTTAGGTTTAGGGTTAAGCCTAAGGATGCAGTTAGGGTTAAGGTTAACGATAGGGTTAGCATTAGGGATAAGGATAGGTTTAGGATGTGGGTGAGGGTTAGAATTACATTTAGGTTTAGGGTTATGCTGAAGTTGAGGGTTAGTGTTAGGATAAGGGTTAATTTTAGGCTAGTATAGGATATGGGTTAGGTTTAGGGTTATGTTTAGGGTTAGTGTTATGGTAAGTTTTAAGGTTCGGTTTAAGGTAGCATTAGGATATGGGTTACGC
>NW_008417235.1:0-291 GCF_000622305.1 Nannospalax galili | reverse complement strand
GATGTCACATTGGAGCATTGGGATGTCACAGTGGAACATTGTGAAGTCATAACGTAAAATTGAGATGGCAACATGGAGCATGGTGATGGCACATAGGGCAATAGTCTTGGCACACTGGTGCGTTGTGATATCACATTGGAACATTGTGAAGTCACAATGGAACATTGTGAACTCAAATTGTGACATTTGTGATGGCACATAGGAGCATTCTGATGTCACACTGTGCCATGGTGATATCACACTGGAGCATTGTGATGTCACAATGGAGCATTGTGAAGTCATATTGTAACA
>NW_008417234.1:0-291 GCF_000622305.1 Nannospalax galili | reverse complement strand
AAAAAAAGAGGGAGGAAAGGTTATAACATGTATAGAAGAGAAAGGAAATGACTGAATTAATTTCTCTTAATCATCAATTACTGTAAATATAAATGGATTAGCACATCTGTAAGATGAATGAACACAAGAATAGAAAATCACACCACAGGCGGTGTTTGGAGCTGACATTCACAAGAGGAATTCTCAAGGTGTGCCCTCTCAATCCACTGCAACTGCTTCCCCAAGGGATTCAGGGTTGCTGGTTAGTTCTCAGTGCCCCAGTTTGCAAGTAGAAAATCTCCAGAATGTACC
>NW_008417233.1:0-291 GCF_000622305.1 Nannospalax galili | reverse complement strand
AGGTGCACCCAAAACATGACCTGAAATCAGATAAGTTGTTCAACATACACTGTAAGAGGGATAGCACTCTTAGACACATTCTGACCCATGATGAACACAGATATAAGTCCAAAACACAGAATAAGACAAGCACAGAAAAATAACACCACCCAGGTTGCTGTCAAATCCAGATTCCAAAAGATAAGCTTTTGGGCTCGAGGCCGGGGGGCCAGGGGAAGCCTCCTCCAGCACCCGGCTAGGGGGAGGTTCGCTACATCCAGCTTCCCACCTAGTAAGTCTGATCAGATCCCA
>NW_008417232.1:0-291 GCF_000622305.1 Nannospalax galili | reverse complement strand
TTATGAGCTAGGTTTTCCACTCCCACCAGAAATGCCCCCTATGTTCACCCTAAGACAGACACCAGAATGTTGGTAACAGCCCTGAAGTGGAAGCCATCCAAATATTCGGCAAGAGTCACCTGGATAAATAATGTGCAATGCAATCACATGATGGAGAATGTCAGAGCACAGCAAGATTAAAGGGCACACTGCTCATCACCCTGGATGATGCTCACAAGCACAAGGTTAAGTACAAGAGCGGGACTCGGAAGAGCAAAGGTTTTGATTCCATCCTCAGAGTGTACAACAGGC
>NW_008417231.1:0-291 GCF_000622305.1 Nannospalax galili | reverse complement strand
GTGACCAGTGCCTTAAACCCTGTATCCCTGCTCCCTGAGACTGAGTCTGGGACTGTTGTGCATCACGATTGCTTGGAACTGCTGAAGCATGTCCAGGGAACTGGATCTGATCCCACTGACATACCATGGAAGAACCCTGACTTGGTGATACACACAGACGGGAGTAGTTACATAAAAGATGGAGTCAGGTGTGCAGGGTGGCAGTAGTCACCCAGGAGGACGTCCTATGTGTAGAAGCCCTGCCCAATGAACCTCTGCACAAAAGGCCGAACTGATAGCCTTGATTCAGGC
>NW_008417230.1:0-291 GCF_000622305.1 Nannospalax galili | reverse complement strand
GTAAATTACAGTTTGGAACAACAGGCTACAGAAAACGGTTGATATGTTTGGAGCTTGGAGAGATGGCCCAGTGGGTAAAGTGCCTGTTGCACATGTGTAAGGATTTGAGTTTGATCACCAGCACCCATGTAAATCCAGGTATGGCTTGAATCTTAGAACTGGAGAGGCAGAGAGACAGCAGGAACCTCACAGCCTTGCTGGACAGCTAGTCTAGCCAAATGATGAGCTCATGTTTCAGTGTGGTGGCTCACACCTTTAATCCCAGCATTCCAGAGGCAGAGGCAGGCAGAT
>NW_008417229.1:0-291 GCF_000622305.1 Nannospalax galili | reverse complement strand
CAGCTGACCTTCCTAAAACAAAGACCTCTAGATAGGCTGACTGGATTCACCGGATGGACAAGTACTGGGGAACAGCTGGGGTGCCGACAACACAGCAGGGATGACAGAGTATAAGAGCTCCAGTTGGGGTGGGGGCTATGGGAGGGTGTCATCTGGGAAGTGGGTATATTGATGAACAAGATTGTTTGGGATGTTATGTGTGATATACACACACACACAAAAATCAACAAATTAAAAAAAGAGTTGTATTTGAGGAGGAAGCATAAAAATTTATGCCATGTTAATTAGTAG
>NW_008417228.1:0-291 GCF_000622305.1 Nannospalax galili | reverse complement strand
TGGCCAGCTCTTTCAGGGCCTTGTTCTGATGCACCAGATGGTTCTTGTGGTCCCTCAGTCTCTGCAGGGTGGCTCGCTCCTCCTCCTCCAGCCGCCTCAGCTGTAGCTGCTCCTCATGGGCCAGAAATCCACGATGCTTCTCAAACTCCAGCCTGAAGCTCTGTCTCTGCATTTCCACCTTCTCCTGCAAGGACGCAGTGACTGACTCATGGATGATGGGGGGAGGTGTTGGGGCTTCCTGCCTTCATGTATGGGGGTAGAGCTGGGCAAAGCATGCCCAGAGTGCCGTTC
>NW_008417227.1:0-291 GCF_000622305.1 Nannospalax galili | reverse complement strand
CACACACACAGGCACATGCTACATGCATGCACACATACACACAATAAAAGGAGGGGAAGAGGTAAATCAGAGTATATTCTAATACTCAGAAGAGACATTAAAAAGACACACTACAGCTGGGCATGGTGGTGCACATCCTTGTAATCCCAGCACTCAGGAGATGGAGTCATGCAGGTCTCTGCAAGATGGAAGGCAGCCTAGTCTACATAATGAGTCCCAGACCAGCTGGAGCTACAGGGAGACCCTGTCTCAAACAAGAAAACCAAAAAGATATACTACAATATTTTATGA
>NW_008417226.1:0-291 GCF_000622305.1 Nannospalax galili | reverse complement strand
CTTGGGGAGATAGTGTTGGCACATTGGAGCATTGTAATGTTATATTAAAGCCTTGTGAAGTCACAATGGAACATTGTGAAGTCATATTGTAACACTCTGAATGCCACATAGAAATATTGTGATGTCACATTGGAGCATCGTGATGTCACACTGGACAATTTTGATGTCAAAATGAAACATTGTGATTTCATATTGGAGCAATATATTGGCACATGGGGTGATAGTACTGGCTCATTGGATTGTTGTGATGTCACAAAGGAATACTGAGATGTCATGGGTTAGCATTGTGAT
>NW_008417225.1:0-291 GCF_000622305.1 Nannospalax galili | reverse complement strand
AGACTATTAGTAATATTATTTACAGTGGTTATATTAAAATAAAAATATCTAAAAACATCAAAACAATCTTTACATTTTAATAAACAAGAAACAAAGCCATGAGTGACCATCTACAGGGCTGGGTTAAAGAACTTCCACACAAGCATGAAGACTGGATGGAGTTTAGATTCCCTAGAACCCACGTAAATGCTGGGTAGGCATGGTGGGTGGCCTCAGAAGGCAGAGACAAGGGATCCTCAGGGTCTTGGCAAGCTCTGGGCTTGATTGAGAGACCCTGCCTCAATTAAAAAA
>NW_008417224.1:0-291 GCF_000622305.1 Nannospalax galili | reverse complement strand
ATTAAGATGTCATTCCAAACCCCAGATTGCCTTTCCCATATGAGAAATAAAATACCATCTCCTCACTTCAATCTCCAGATGTTTCATTCACTAGAAGTTCTTACTGTGGTTTGCATACAGTGTGTGTTACAAGGGTTCATGAATATCAAGAGACTGCTGTTCAGTGTGGGGCTTTTGACGGAGCTACTGAGTGTTCAAAGTGGTGATAAATGAAACGTCTTTAGGATTTGGGGATCATTCCCTAGGAAGAAATTAAGAAGGACCCCCATAAACTCCAGACCCATAAAGCAA
>NW_008417223.1:0-291 GCF_000622305.1 Nannospalax galili | reverse complement strand
CGTGTCTCATTGCTCACGGGGCCTGTTAGTGTTGTCCAAGCCAGAGCAGATGGAGGGAACATGGATGCAGTCTTTGGACAAGGCTCCAGGGCGTTAGCTTTTGTCAAGAGCTGTGTCCAACAACGTGTGGTGGCGCATGCCTTCAATCCCAGCACTCTAAGCAGAGATAGGCAGAGCTCTGTGAGTTCAAGGCTATCAAGGCTAGCCTGGTCTACATAGTGAGTTCCATGTCACCTGGGGCTACAGGGAGACCCTGTCTGAAAAAGAACAAGAACAACACAACAAAAAAAA
>NW_008417222.1:0-291 GCF_000622305.1 Nannospalax galili | reverse complement strand
GCTCAGGACAAAGTCTTTAATCATGGGAACCGTAAAATGACACATGGTACTAATTGCACAGCCTTAACAAACATTTATCAGAAATGGTTCTCAAACATCAAGGTTTGCAGTTTGTCTTTGCTCTCTAACAGCATTTTTTTTTCCTCTACTCAGACAACTTGTGTGGATAAGCATAGATACCAGTAAGTTTTAAAGTGCTGAAAATGCCTATGCATGGAGTACTATAACCACTTGCTATTGTGAGGTAATATCACAGACTTCCTTACAATTTGAAAATTGTTCCTGGATTAT
>NW_008417221.1:0-291 GCF_000622305.1 Nannospalax galili | reverse complement strand
ACACTGCTTACTGGCTTGCTCCCTTGGCCCCTGCTCAGCCTACTTTCTTATACAACATAGACCCACTGCCCAGGGATGGCACCACCCACAGTGGGTGGGCCCTCCCATATCACCCAATAATCAAGAAGATGTCGCACAGACATGGCCACAGGCCAGCCCAATGGAGGCAATTCACCAATTGAGGCTCCCTCTACCCAGTCCAGAGCAGATTGACTCTTTTGCTGTTTTTGTCTTTTTAAGACAGGGTCTCCTTGTAGCCCCAGCTGCTCTGGAACTGGCTATGTAGACCAG
>NW_008417220.1:0-290 GCF_000622305.1 Nannospalax galili | reverse complement strand
AGAGAATGCAGGTGACACGACCATCTTTATGCAGAGAGGGCAGGTGATACGGCCATGTGAACGTCAAAGATGGCAGGTGACAGGACCATGTGCACGACGAAGGGGGCAGGTGGCACTACCATCTGCATGAAGAAGAGGGCAGGTGACACGACCATGTACGCGACTAAGTGGGCCGGTGACCCGACCATGTGCACGTCCGAGAGCATAAGTGACCTGACCATGTGCAGATCTGAGAGGGCAGGTGACACGACCATGTGCACGTCAGTGGAGGCAGGTGGCACGACCCTCAG
>NW_008417219.1:0-291 GCF_000622305.1 Nannospalax galili | reverse complement strand
GTCATGAAGAATGTAAAATGGAACTTCAGGGTGTGTGTGAAGAAAGAGACCTGACTCTCTGCAGCCCTCTCCAGGCTGAGCAAGCAGGGCTCTGTGTTGGCTGGAGTGGGAGGGCAATAGTTTTGTTCTCCTAAATCACTAGGGTAGAAGTTCCCTGGGAGCTGGGAGACAATGCAGAGGGGTTGACAGTGCAAACTCTGTCCCAAATCTTTACCTTGGGCAGACTTCATCATGTACAATTAAAGGCTAGGGAACTCTGTTTACTTCCCTCTTCTTCTTCTTTTTTTTTTT
>NW_008417218.1:0-291 GCF_000622305.1 Nannospalax galili | reverse complement strand
TGTCGGAAGGTGAGCAAGACAAAGGAAAGTGTGGAAAGGATGGACTCAGGCCAGATGTGGTAAGTGGTGGGAGCCAGCAGAGGCAAGATGGTCCGCGTCACAGGAGGGTCCGGTCAGCAGTTTGGTTCGGGAGGAGGAGCCGGGTCTTAGGAGACCCAGGCATTTCTCCCAGGTTTCGGCACCATATGTATGCCGGCACACTGAGAAAGCCCCTGAACAGGAGCTATCATGGTAGAGATAGCAGCTTATGTGGGAACTGCGGGACCGCCTCCCGGGGAGCAGAGAACAGCA
>NW_008417217.1:0-291 GCF_000622305.1 Nannospalax galili | reverse complement strand
ACATCAGTTACATAATTATGCAAATCAAACCTTACTGACAATAAATCATAAGGAAATTCATTTGAAAAACTTCTTTGTACACACATACTTTCATGGGTTCTTAACAATGAAAGCAAATTTTCACACTAATGAGCTAGGTGTGCTTGAGTCTTGACTCAGTATTTGATAGTTCAGGAGGTACAGCATTGTCAATGTTTTTCATGTTTGATGGCTATTTTGATTTTAGAATTGCCAGTGTTGAGAACACCACTTTGCATAAATATGTAGTAAAATTGCAGAAGGTTGTTCAGG
>NW_008417216.1:0-291 GCF_000622305.1 Nannospalax galili | reverse complement strand
CGGGACCACTGTGGAAGAGGGGGTGGAAAGACTGTAAGAGCCAGGGCTGGTGCATGATCATAAGGAAACAGAGGCTTTCAGACCACTGGGAACTTGCTTATATGAACTTGCAGCAAAGGTGACAGCATGCATAAGACCCATGCTGACTCAATCAGACAGAAGCACAGCATAGATGAAGGAAATGGGCAGAGGCACAAAACTTTGTCAAGGAACTATGGCAAATGATTACTGGGGGTGAGGGAGAGTAGATATTCTTTAAAAAGGGAGGGAGTCTAGATGTGCTGATTAGAC
>NW_008417215.1:0-291 GCF_000622305.1 Nannospalax galili | reverse complement strand
ATATATATTCACACAAGTATGAACAGCCATAGGCAGAATGAACCATGTACTAGTTCCCAGCAGTCATTCTTGAGAAGATCATGAGTTCATATACTTGGCGCAATCAATCCCCATGTGAGGAGGAGAGGGAAGAATGAGCCAAGTCCAGAGGCAGGGAACACTTTTATTTATAGGGCACAGGAAGAACACATACTTGAGAACATGAAACAAAAACAAATAGAAAAGCAAGGGACCCTGGCAAGTCTAGGTGAGTTGGAGGTACCTAAGGAAGGCTCCCCAGTGCCCAGTCTG
>NW_008417214.1:0-291 GCF_000622305.1 Nannospalax galili | reverse complement strand
ATTTT
Organism: Nannospalax galili; assembly: GCF_000622305.1. Lineage (NCBI taxonomy): Eukaryota > Metazoa > Chordata > Mammalia > Rodentia > Spalacidae > Nannospalax > Nannospalax galili. Next base: position 286 of record NW_008417214.1, on the reverse strand, counting down.
CCTTTCAATGTAAGCAGTTGTATTTACATTTTTTCTTTTCTTTTTTAAATTTTTATTTTATGTGTATGGTGCAGTGCCTTTGTGTATGAGTGCACCCATGTCGTACAATGTCTCCCGAGGTCAGAAGAAGGTGTCAAATCCCCTGGAACTGAAGTTATGGATGGTTATTAGCTGCCATGTGGGTGCTGGACATCAAACCCGGGTCCTCTGCAAGAGCAATCAGTGCTCATAACTGCTGAGCGATCTCTCCAGCCCCCATTTTTTTTCTAACTACTTTTTATTCTGT
>NW_008417213.1:0-291 GCF_000622305.1 Nannospalax galili | reverse complement strand
GCACTGGTTCACATGCCTCTGCATCCCCTGCGTCCTGATTTCTTCTGTACCCATACCTCGGGGCCCCCAAGCCCATCAGGCTTGAATTGTGGTCTCTGACCCATGACAGCCTACAAAGGAATAAATGCTTCAACTTACCAAGTGAAGGACAGGGTAATTTTCACTAGGAGAGACATGACTTTGCGAAGGCCAGACATGTCTCTAGCTCTGAGAGTGATGACAATGAGGTATGTAATGGAGTCCTGTATCCTTGACCCAGTCCTTGGCATAAGACCATCCACAGACTGTTCA
>NW_008417212.1:0-291 GCF_000622305.1 Nannospalax galili | reverse complement strand
GAGCTGTATCACTGAATCTGCCTCCCTGGAAGGGCTTTCTTCCGTCAGTGCACACTGGCCCACTGGCCGTCCTGACCCCATTCCACTTCTGCTCCCTTTGTTCTTGTGGATCAGTGGCCAACAAGCCATGAGGGGAGGGAGAGACCCCTCAAAAAAGCAAGCAGTAGAAAGAGGAATGGACTTGGTAGGTTAGCAGATGTGGGACTCAGTTAACTTCTCAGTGTCTCTACTTCCCTCTTCCAGAAACTGGAGGAATGGTGCTTCTGCTACAAGGCTGCTGTAAGGACCAAA
>NW_008417211.1:0-291 GCF_000622305.1 Nannospalax galili | reverse complement strand
AAAAAAAAACAGTTGGAATCCCGGTTTCAGAAGCACTGGGGACGACAGGAATGGAGACCTGAAGTACAGGTAAGATGGAACGACCCCATTATGGGGTGATGGAGAGGCCCAGATCCATTGTTAAACATGGGTCAAGGCTTTGGCTGTGTCTACTCTACAAGAGATTCAAACCCCATGTGGGTGCTTGCGAAAAACCTTAAGTGGGTAGGCCAGGGTCCAACTGACTAATGTGATGTTCCTTGGACAATAGTTCATGAGACAAAATTCCTCTCTTTATTTATATCCATCTGA
>NW_008417210.1:0-291 GCF_000622305.1 Nannospalax galili | reverse complement strand
ATTGATTATAAATCTCATGTATGCTAGATGTCTTTTTAAAAAATATTTAAACCACATCCCTGGTAGAGTTTATCCAAAATATAGGAACATTTCTGATCACAGAAGGCTCTTGAATTAATGTTATACTACTGTATTAAAAAATTACCAAAACTCTAGTGATAGCACAAATTCATCGTCTTTTAGTGTTTGAGGTCAGAAGTTCAAAGTGGTTGTCATTGCTCTGAAAGGCTGTGCTCTTTTGGAGGCTCCAGGAGAATCCCTCTAATTGCCGCTTTCAGGTTCCCAGGTTCC
>NW_008417209.1:0-291 GCF_000622305.1 Nannospalax galili | reverse complement strand
TATTTAGCATGATGCAGAGGTCCAGAGACCAGACTTTGAAAGCACTGAGGCAGTTTGTAAGGCTAATGATTCAAACCTTAGTGTAAACTCATTTAATTACAATTTTTTCTTTCTAATGGAAATTTGAGATCAAATTGAACTTAATAAGAATGAGCAGTGCAGAATAGGGTTTCATCCTAAGAAGGTATGTTCTGATGGACTGAAAGCCCCAAATGAGAATACTAGTAGGCTCTAGCAAACTGTTAGTAACTAGGGGAGAGATGTACAAAAGCAAAAAGTAACAATAACAAA
>NW_008417208.1:0-291 GCF_000622305.1 Nannospalax galili | reverse complement strand
TCCTCTGCAAGCACAGTCAATGCTCTTAACCACTCAGCTATCTCTCCAGCCCTATACATGTATTTAACTATAATATAATGTAAATATTTAATGATTTAAAAAATATTGTCTTCAAAATAATGAATTAATAAATACATAATAAGGCTATGTGTATTGTTATAGCACCCAGACAATCTTTATACATTCTGTCATTCACAAATACTGTAACATTTTCCCAACCATTAAGGGAACAAAATAGGTAGTATATAGATGGGTCAAGCAGTTAAGAACACTAGCTGCTCTTGCAGAGGA
>NW_008417207.1:0-291 GCF_000622305.1 Nannospalax galili | reverse complement strand
CAACAATAAAGATGACAGACAAGGTGGAGGGGACAGAGGTGGGGGCTACTCCCTTACCCTCTAGCAGCCAAAGAAACAGACAAATCCAGGGACGTACTTACTGAACGAACCGAGGTTCTGGGTGTCACCAACATGGTGGACAGGGGTCCCCGTTCAGGCACCAGGTGTTCCGGGTTCTCCTCAGGCCAGCTGTGAGGACCCTGACCTGTGTCGGGTCCCCTGCCAATTAGGGGGGGCAAGAGGTGCAGAGTCACGAAACAGACACCGGGACTCAGGTAGAAGCAAGCACTA
>NW_008417206.1:0-291 GCF_000622305.1 Nannospalax galili | reverse complement strand
TGAACATTGTGAAGTTATATTGTAACGCTCTGAATGGCATTTTGGAATATTGTGATGTCACATTGGTGCCTTGTGATGTCACATTGGAGCATTGTGATATTACATTCGTGCATTGTGATGTCATATTGGATCATTGTGGCATGACAATGGAGCATTTTGAAGTGACATTGTAACAGTGTGATGGCACCATGGAGCATTGTGGTGTCACAATTGAGGATTGCAATGTGATAAGGGAGTATAGTGAAGGCATATTGTTACATTGTGATGATATATTGGAGAAATATAATGGCA
>NW_008417205.1:0-291 GCF_000622305.1 Nannospalax galili | reverse complement strand
TTTTCAACTTATCCTTAGTGGCCAATTTTTCTATTCTTAAGTCTGAAATTGTTTCCATAGGGCTGGAAAAATGGCTCACTTGGTAAAAGTGCTTGCTGCACAAACCTGGTGAACTGAGTTCTATCCTAGAACCCATGTTAAGATGATGTTGGAGGAGAAGGAGGAGGGAAAGGAGGAGGAGGAACAGGAAGATGAGTGAGGAGGAGGAAGGGTAGGAGGATGGGGAGGAGAATGAGAAGAGGGAGAGGATGAATAGGAGGAAGAGGATGTGGGAGTGTTGCCCTATGTCTT
>NW_008417204.1:0-291 GCF_000622305.1 Nannospalax galili | reverse complement strand
ACTGAAAAAAAAAAAATAAGGACTGGGGTTGTGGCTCAGTTGGTAGTGGTGCTTGCTTAGCGTACATGAAGCCTTGGCTTCCGTTCCTAGTACCCCATAAACCAGGTTATACTAGAGTTCATGAGGTGGAGGCAGGAGGATCAGAAGTTCAAGTTTGCCCTCAGCTACATAAAGACTTTGAGGCTAGGCTGAGCTACATGAGAGTGTATCAAAAAGAGAGAAAGAGGCCAGCATGGTGGTGCACGCCTTTAGTCCCAGCACTCAGGAGGCAGAGGTAGATGGATCTCTGTG
>NW_008417203.1:0-291 GCF_000622305.1 Nannospalax galili | reverse complement strand
GCCTCCAAATCTCATTACTAGGGATGACCACTGTTCAGCACAGCATACCATCAACTGTCCTGTGCAGAGGCAAGCATGAATTTGTTTTTATAAACCGGGCTTTTTGCTTTTACATCACGCATTTTAAGTTCCCACTGTGTTCATAGCTTTATCGCTATCTGAAGCAGTTTAAACAGCTGTACAATATTAAGTCGATAGAATATAACACAATTTATTTCACCATTTTCTTCTTGGATATATAGAATGCATCCCATGTAACCTACCTATTAATGTGATTACTTGATAAATGTT
>NW_008417202.1:0-291 GCF_000622305.1 Nannospalax galili | reverse complement strand
CAATGAGCCTAGGAAAGCTGGCCAGTGAGTCCCAGAGGATGGACCTTAAACTAGATTGCTAAGTTTTCTTTAAAATCTAGCAAATATCTAGTAAGTGTAAAAATAATTAGATACTCTCGTACACATGTATAAATGGTGGTGCTTAGTAGTTGAGATCAATAAAATACTTGTCCCTTGACCATAGGTGATGGATAAATATGGAGAGTTTTATGGCCGAGACAGAATCAGCGAGTTACTGGGCATGGATAAGGCTGCGTTGGACTTCAGCGATGCAAGGGAGAAGAAGAAACC
>NW_008417201.1:0-291 GCF_000622305.1 Nannospalax galili | reverse complement strand
GGCATCTCTACTTCCTGTCCTCCATGATGTGGGCTGCTTTGCTCTCCTTCTTGGCTGCTCTGAATCCAACAGTTCTGCTCCATCACACTCACAGTACCATGATGTTCTGCCCAAGCACATGAGGATCAAAGAACCATGGACTGACTCCTCTGAAACTGTGAGACAAAACAAGTCATTCCTCCTTTAATTTCTCTCAGGCATTTTGTCATAGTCACATAAAACTAATTAACATGGCATATTTACTTCTACATTAAAGATGGGACCAGTACTTTGTTGGGAATATTGGTTATC
>NW_008417200.1:0-291 GCF_000622305.1 Nannospalax galili | reverse complement strand
GAGACACTGTCATAATTGGTTTGAGTTTACTATAGACAGTAGCACAGGATGCACCCTCTTTTCTGCTGTGACCAGGGCCAGGGGAAGAGAGCTCCACCACCTCTCCCTCTGAGGGATGGAAAACAGCTGAGGTCAAGATAATCAGGAGCCAAGTTCACATGTGTCCCACATACAAGGCACAGAGAATTGACTCTCAAAGGAACAAGTGCAGAAATGGGGAGTTTGGAGTGAGGTGACAAGAGGCAGCACCCATGTCTTACTCTGGGAACTGGAAGAAATGTGCCAGGACAA
>NW_008417199.1:0-291 GCF_000622305.1 Nannospalax galili | reverse complement strand
TGAGTCCACCTTGGTAACTTCAGAGTTTGGTTCCTGATGCTCTCAGCTGCCCTTAACTCTTTTCCTGGTGATTATCATAACTGCCCATACATCTGACTTCCACAATCATGGAGGTCTCCTAGTTGAACAATTATATGGTAAAAAAAATGTAAAGCTCTTTTGACCACTATAGATGCAGATATGTATTTTAACAATTTATACATTTTTCTGTCCAAAATTAGTAGGCTCTCTTTAAAGGGAAATTCCCTTCACAAACACAACTATAATCTCATATTTTAGCAGTTTCTATGA
>NW_008417198.1:0-291 GCF_000622305.1 Nannospalax galili | reverse complement strand
TCTACCTTTCTGTGGATTCTGGGGATCAAACTAAGGTCTTCAGTTTGTGTGGCAGGCACTTAACCTGATGAACTGTCTCACCTACCCCATGTTTGCCTTTTGTCCTTGTCTTATTTCAGTTAATATAGTAATAACCTCCGAGTTCATCCACTTTGTCACAAATGACAGGATTTTGTAATTATTTAGTTACATACTATTCCATTTTGTGTCTTTACCACCTGTTCTTTGTTGTTTTTAAGACAACCTGGGTCTTCTGCAAGAGCAGTCAATGCTCTTAACCTCTGAGCCATC
>NW_008417197.1:0-291 GCF_000622305.1 Nannospalax galili | reverse complement strand
ATTTTATGTATATGAGTATATTGCTTGCATGTATGTAAGTGCACCTGTGTCATGCAATAACCATAGAGGTCAGAAGAAGGTGGGCCAGACCCCCTGGAACTGGCATTAGGACAGTTGTCAGCCACCATGTGGGTGCTGAGAATCCACCCCAGGTCCTCTGTAAGAGCAACCAATGCTCCTAACGACTGATCCATGTCTCCAGTCCCTCACAACTAATTTTCATGTTTAAAAGATTCAAGAGTTTTTATTGTTTGTAAAAATATACATATCTAGCCAGGCATGGTGGTGCAC
>NW_008417196.1:0-291 GCF_000622305.1 Nannospalax galili | reverse complement strand
TACCATGCCTGACTTGAAACATTTATTTATTTTTATTTCTATTTTATTCATCATTTTGGTTTTTTGAGACAATGTCTCATTGTGTAGCCCCAACTGTCTTAGAACTTGCTACATAGACCAGGCTTCCCTCAAACTTGTAGTGACCCTCCTGTCTCTGTTTCCTGAGTGTTGAGATTATAGGCATGCCTAATGACACATTTTAAAGTGTATTTTAAGTTAATCTTTTAAAATGAAAAGGAAAATATTTCAAAGGTGGCCTATGCTTCCTAGTTACCAATTTTGCCTCTGATT
>NW_008417195.1:0-291 GCF_000622305.1 Nannospalax galili | reverse complement strand
TGGAGAAGCTGATGGAGAGAAGGGGATTTCAGGGTGATGCCAGTGAGGGCTAGTGACAGGTTAACATTAGTTTTGCTTGGACTAGGGGACCTGGTTATCTTGCTGTTCCCCATATCCTAATGCATAACTGAGACCAGAAGGTAAATAGCCCATTGTGTTCAATAGCAGGATCCTGAGAAATGTTCTCTGAGGGAGGGAGGGAAAAGAGCTGGAGGCAGATTATTAGGTTGGAATTAAAATGCAGACGAGATTCATTAAATTGTTGACTCTCCTCCCCACTCCAAAAAAAAA
>NW_008417194.1:0-291 GCF_000622305.1 Nannospalax galili | reverse complement strand
ACAATCATGCATCAGTCATTTTGATAAGTATGAAATCATGAGGATGCTGGGTAAAGGGATGATTTATTCCCAGGGCTGGACAGCACAAGACCTCACCTCGTACTTTACTGCTTGATATTTTTGATCTGTGACTGACCACAGATGACTGAACCAGTGGAAAGTGGAACCTCAGGTGAACAGGTAAACACTGTACCACAGAAGCAGGCCACCATTGCACTGTTAAGGATGGAGATCAGGTCTTCACACATGCTAGACAAGTGCTTTACTACTGAGTTGTACCACAGTTTTGCT
>NW_008417193.1:0-290 GCF_000622305.1 Nannospalax galili | reverse complement strand
GCAGCTAACAACTGTCTATAACTCCAGTTCCAGGGGATCCGATGCCCTCTTTTGCTCTCCATGGGTACTGCACACACATGGTGCGCTTCATACAGCAAAACACCATGCACATAAAATAAAAATGTTTTAAGTTTAAAAAAAACAAACTTAGAGGGTCCAGTGAGATGATTCAGCCAGTAAAGGTACCTGCCACCAAGCCTCCCCTAGACCCACAAGGAGAGAAGTGGCTTCCACAAATTAATTGTCCTCTGACCTACAGAGAGAGAGAGAGAGAGAGAGAGAGAGAGAGA
>NW_008417192.1:0-291 GCF_000622305.1 Nannospalax galili | reverse complement strand
TGTATGCACACTGAAATCCTCAAGGGGAAATGAAAAGTTTTTCTTCTGAGGAGATTAGCATGGATAGAAAATCTGGTTCTGCAGCTGCTCATGAGTACAGCAGTCCTGTCATATCCAAAAGGCAGCACTGTAAGGCCTTCCTCCAACCCACTCCTCTCCCTCTGTCTGTCTTTCTGTCCTTCTTGCTCCCCATGAAATGATCAGCTTTGAATCACCATGTGCTCCCACCATGACGCTCAACCTCAGAACAGGTCCAGAGCACTGGATTAAGTGACCAGGAGCAGAAACCTC
>NW_008417191.1:0-291 GCF_000622305.1 Nannospalax galili | reverse complement strand
CCATGTATGGCACTGATTTCTTTAAAAATAAGAAAGAATTTTCCGTTGAAAGTTGACTGAACCAGCCTGGATCTATGTTGCTCTCCTTTTCTTTCCTTGTCTGATTCACTTACCACGATCACTGTTAACCAAGTAAAGGGCAAATGCCCTCTGCAATCAGCTGCCCCCGTCTAAAGGAAAAGGAGCTGGTACAGAGGTCTGAGCTCTATGTGGAGCTTGTGCTCCACTTTGTCCCTGGACTCCTGGACTGGCAGGAAGTGGGGAAGTCTCAAGATGTAGAGGCAGAGAGAG
>NW_008417190.1:0-291 GCF_000622305.1 Nannospalax galili | reverse complement strand
AACCCAGGTCCTCTGCAAGAGCAGTAAGTGCTCTTAACCACTGAGTCATCCCTCCAGCCCCTCCACCTTAATTTTTGAGACAGGTTCTCTCACTGTACCTGGAACTATCTGTTCTGGCTAGACTGGCCAGCCAGTGAGCCCCTAGGACCTGCCTGTCTCCACCCCTAGTGCTGGGGTTACAAGACCCACACAACCATGTCCAGCTTTGCCGTGGGTGTTGAGGATCTAAACAAGCATTTTACCCTATGATGCATCTCCCCAGCCCAGTCATCCTTTTATAGACAGAGGAAT
>NW_008417189.1:0-291 GCF_000622305.1 Nannospalax galili | reverse complement strand
GTGGGTCTGGGAGCTCTGAGGCTATTGGGTCTTGGATCTTATTGAGGTTCAATAAGTGATCGTGGACAAACGTATTGTTCAGGAAGCAGGGGCTGGTGACATGCGTTGGCTGGGACCAGGGGCATATAGGGAACAAACCTGGGTGTGAGTCCTCAGAGTTCTGAGAGATTTCTCTGCATAGGTCCAAGGGCCACCTCTAGTCCTGTGGTTCCTGAATCCCAGAGGTGCAGCCTCTGAACAAGGGGTTGGACTTCCTATCTGCTTTTAACTTTTTAGTTGATTGAAGTTGCA
>NW_008417188.1:0-291 GCF_000622305.1 Nannospalax galili | reverse complement strand
ATGGATTAAGAAACAAAATCCATCCTTTAGTTGTCTATGAGAAACTCATGTTACATTCAAGGACAGGCACTACCTCAGAGTAAAAGAATGAAAAAATATTCTAAGCAAATGGGACCACAAAACAAGCAGCTGCTGCTATCCTAATATATTATGAAATAGACTTCAAACTGAAATTAATCCCAAGAGACAAAGATGGTAGTTTCATTCTGATGAAAGAACAAGCAACCAAGAAGATATTACAAGCATAAACATACATACACACACACACACATTATATATATATATATATAT
>NW_008417187.1:0-291 GCF_000622305.1 Nannospalax galili | reverse complement strand
TCGAACTCTGGTCCTCTCCAAGGGCAACCAGTGCTCTTAACTGCCATCTCTCTCCAGCCTCTGGAAAAAAATTATTTTAAGTATGTATTTTGCTTTCTTAAATATTTGGAAGAATTCTCCAGTGTACCATTTGGGACTGGAGATCTGTTTTAAAGCAGTTACATTTCTTTACTAGATTTAGGGGACTGTGCAGACGTTCTGATTTTGTCTTTTAAAGCGCTATAATTTTTCTTAAAAATTTGATGATTTCCGGCTGGAGAGATGGCTCAGCGGTTAAGAATACTGGTTGTT
>NW_008417186.1:0-291 GCF_000622305.1 Nannospalax galili | reverse complement strand
TGTTTTTAATGTTATCATTATACCCCATACCCCAGAAATTTACAACATGGCTAGTTACAACTAAGCACTTTCTGTGCAGCGTCTTAATCCACAGTAAACCCAGAGCGAGGCACGGTGGGCAGGAGGACACGGTTTGCACACAGCCCTGAGTAGCTCTCTGTTTACTCCGCGCTCTGCTATTGCACATTCTGGGCACGACGCTGGAGCGTGAATGACTCCCTGATTGTAGGAGACAGTGATAAACTGCCCAAATGAGGGATTTAAAAGAAGCTTCAAGAATTACAAAAAAAA
>NW_008417185.1:0-291 GCF_000622305.1 Nannospalax galili | reverse complement strand
GAGGCATGGTAGCAGAGGTGGCTGGAGCAGGAGCAACACAAGCTAAGCTCTTACATCTCCAGAAGGAACAGGAAACAAGAGAGCAAGGCTTAAGAACTCTCTAAGACCACCCCCAGTGATGTGCTTCCTTTGGATAGCCACACCTTCTAAAACCTCCCAAAACAGTTCCATCATGTGGGGACAAAATGTCCAAATTCTTGGTTCCTATGGGGGACATTTTCATTCAAACCATCACAAGACTTAAGCCTAATGTCTGGGAAGTGCAATACCTTGAACTCTTAAAGAAATATA
>NW_008417184.1:0-291 GCF_000622305.1 Nannospalax galili | reverse complement strand
CTAAGACAATGCAAAATACAACATGAAGACCACAGTGACAGATCTCATTGATCAGCGTGTAGCTTCCTGATTTGGAGCTGATCCTTGACATCTGATCTGGGCCATATTTGAAGAACAGAAGTGATATCTCTAATCTCATTGGCTTATTTTTAAGAAAGTGGATATTTGATAAAGGAGCTACTCAAAGATTCTCAGAATACCAGTCCTTGTGATTCTTGAGTTATAACAAATAAGTTGATTTTAGGTTAATTATAAAACAACTTATCATATAACAGATTCAATTGAATATAT
>NW_008417183.1:0-291 GCF_000622305.1 Nannospalax galili | reverse complement strand
TTTTTTTTACAATAACAGAAAGCATTTAACTTATGATACTTGTTTTTATTTAAAGAGCAATTTTTACTTATCCTAGATTTATCTCTATAGCATTAAGAATTTTGTTTTTATGGACATGTACCTAAAGCCTAAGAACTGGTAGTACTTAATCTCTTTATGATGTCTATACAAATGCACAAAAACATTGAATAAGAGTAGAAACTATGCTTCACAGTGTTAAAAAATTGAATGACTGTGGGGATTAAAATTCATTCATTTTAGTAATACAGAATAAATGGAAAGCTACAAAAA
>NW_008417182.1:0-291 GCF_000622305.1 Nannospalax galili | reverse complement strand
AACATTTATACCTATGAATATATTTCTAATTGGTCAAATAATCTATATCAGTGAAAAATTAACTCTATAAGCATAAAAGGTTGAAAGTAAGAGAAATATTTATCAAGTGTAGTAAAACCCATTCTTATGGATTAAAATTTACTGATTCAGTACTTATTATTGTGTTCAGTAACTGGGTTAAGCGAGTATTCAGGAGAATAGTTCTATGGATTCCTTGTTATAGAAAATTACTTTAATAGACCTAATTTTATATTTCTTCAATTTTTTTCTTATTTCATGTACCACCATTGT
>NW_008417181.1:0-291 GCF_000622305.1 Nannospalax galili | reverse complement strand
GAAAGGGGAAAGCCTCCACACCCAAGGTTCAAGGCCCAGATGACTGGAAGCCGCCCCCCAGGCTGGGGAAGTAGGGAAAGACCTCCTCTTTAAAAGGATCAATTCACTTATTGCAGGGAGTTGGGGCATTGGAAGGGTTAATGCCCCCTCAAGAGGCAGGGAAAAAGTCCCAAGGTCCTGAAGCTAACTGAGATAGAGGACTGAGGGGGACGGGGCTCGAGGACCCTCCACCACGAGCCTTGGGTAACTCTACAGGTGGAGGGATGACCAGTTGACTTCCTGGTCGATACA
>NW_008417180.1:0-291 GCF_000622305.1 Nannospalax galili | reverse complement strand
ACCATCTCCCCAGCTACCAGGTCCACTTCTTAAATGTTCTGATCTGTACCATACTAGCCAGCAAGTTCATAATGCAGAAGGCTTTGTGTAGGGATACTTATACCATATCCAAACTGTAGCTGACAGATGTGCAAATTTAAAAGACCTTATCTATGACGGAAAGGCTATACAGTACTATCAACTATGATATTAGGGGACATGCATATAGTCTAAATTTTATTTGTAATTCCATGTAGTACGAGTTCCTGAGATTTACAGAGTCCTGTCTGTGCAAACAGGAGAAAAGCAGAT
>NW_008417179.1:0-291 GCF_000622305.1 Nannospalax galili | reverse complement strand
TCTCTGTTTTCTTCTTGTAAAAGAAAATGATGTAGACACTCTGAAGAGAAACTCAAGTATTCCTTCTTCTCAAGAGGAGGACTAAGTCCCCGTTTTCCAGCAGGACCTTGCTCTCATTTAACCTGTAATGACTCTGCTTCTGGGTAAGGTCGCACTGAAGGATGTGCAATTTGAGATCATGTGCCACCAGTACCTGTGCATGCAGATTTACCCACACATAGGAGTTGTTAGAGTCCAGGTCTACAGTGACCCACCCCCAGTGCAGTAAAGTGTCACGTGACAGCCCCCCCC
>NW_008417178.1:0-291 GCF_000622305.1 Nannospalax galili | reverse complement strand
TCATGTCACCTGCCCCCTCTGACTTGCAGATGGTCGAGTCACCTGCCCTCTTGGACGTGCACATGTTCATGTCACGTGCCCTCTCTGCAATAAAGATGGTCGCGTCACCTGCCACCACTAATGTGCAGATGGTCGTGCACCTGCCCTCTCTGATGTGCATGTGGTCGTGTCACCAGCCCTTTCTGACTTGCACATGGTTGTGTCACCTGCCGTCTCTTAGGTGCGCATGGTCATATCACATGCCCTCTGTGACCTGCACATAGTCGTCTCACCTGCCCTCTCTGCCATGAA
>NW_008417177.1:0-291 GCF_000622305.1 Nannospalax galili | reverse complement strand
CCCAAAATTTGACAGCAATGATGCAGTGCAGAACACCATCACTGAATGCCATGCTTGTCCCTGAGTGCCACTGTGTTACACATTGTTTTAGAGCTTTGGCACACCACAGATGTTTCCTTTCCCAACACACTGTTGAGATTCCTGCTTCAGACCCACAATCTTCGAATGGGTGCCCAACAGTGGGCTTGAGAGAGGTGAGTTATGTTATCTTTCTTCTGAGCAACATCTCTCTAATCTGCATTCTTGATGTGGAAACTACTGGATTCCTTAGTTTTTTAAAGATCTTGTGTA
>NW_008417176.1:0-291 GCF_000622305.1 Nannospalax galili | reverse complement strand
TGTGCTGCCAACCTGACACAAACTAGAGGCCTTGGAAGACGAAACCTCATCCGAGAACTTGTCTCCATCAGGTCCCCCAGCAGGCGTGTCTATGGATGGTGCTGTCCCTACTCAGGCGGTGAGCTGCAAAACAGAGGAAGCCAACCAGCGAGCAGCATTCCTCTGTGGCCCCTGCTTCATTCCTACGTCCAGGTTCCTGCCTTGAGTTGCTGCTTTGACTCCTTCAGTGATGGATGGTGACCTAGACTTGAGAGGTGAAGTAGACCCTGTCCTCCCCCAAGCTGCTTTTGG
>NW_008417175.1:0-291 GCF_000622305.1 Nannospalax galili | reverse complement strand
GTATGTAGTTTGCTTTTCTGTTTGGAATCCTGAAGAATTATCAATCTCTTCATTCATTCATTCATTCATTCATTCATATTCATTCTCTCCCCCCTCCTTTCTTCCTCTCTCTCTGTCTCTCTACCTCTTGCTACTTTTTGTTCAGATACAATGTTTTATCAAAGCGCAAATGATTTAACTCCACTCAGGATTTTTTTTTTTAACAAAATGCACCAAAGAACAAGGTGATATAAAAAGGCAGACTTGTTATGATACATCTCGCCTGCCCTTCCTTCTCTGTACCTTTTGCAG
>NW_008417174.1:0-291 GCF_000622305.1 Nannospalax galili | reverse complement strand
TCGGCATCAGGTGGCCAGGCCTGGGGGAAATTGCGGTTGTGGAGAGGGCCCTGAGTCGCTGATGGTGAGGGCCGAGGGTGGCTGCAGGGAATCCGTGGCCAGGGAAGTGAAGACCGGTTCTGGCGGGGATCGAGTATGTGTGCTGGCCTACACACCCAGGATGGTGAGCTGTAGCCCTGCTGTCTGTCCTTCAGTGTTGGGCCTGACACCAACAAGGGCCATGGTGTGATCCTGGCCACTTGGATGGAAGGAAGTCACCTGGGCTCAGGTCAAAACAGGGTGCGGCCCACA
>NW_008417173.1:0-291 GCF_000622305.1 Nannospalax galili | reverse complement strand
GAATGAAGACCAACTCTAGTCACACTGGACACAGGTTCCTGTTAGGGCTGAGTACTGTGGTGGAGTTAAGCTGAACATGGTTAGAAACACAGATTTCCTTCTGTCTGAAATTAAGCCATTAATACGCTCGGGAGCAGGCAACATTGAAATGGAAGTTATATTAGCAGAAAGCAATTATTTCCTTAGTATCAGGTAAATTTTCCTAATGAGGAATACAGTTTTCCTCCCATGTGTCGAGAATAGCCTAAAGCCTGCCATTCCCAGCCCGGCAGTGCTCTTGTTCACAATCAC
>NW_008417172.1:0-291 GCF_000622305.1 Nannospalax galili | reverse complement strand
ATTTGTGGACTGTAGCACCAATCCCTTATATGTGAGTATGTAAATTCTGAACTAACACCAGGATCCAGGTAAAGGCAAAGGAAACACCGAGGTGAAGGAAAAGAAACTACCTGAAAGGGAGCTAGTAGGGAACAGATGCTACCTGAGGGAGGTGGAAAATTTGTGAGTAATCGGCAGGGAGGAGAGGAGGAGGAGGCATACAAGGGACCATAGTGTGGGGGAGCGAAGGAAGTCAGGAATGGAAAGATAGTGGAAGTTGGGAGGTATTGGGGGAAGGGCTGGAATAATGGG
>NW_008417171.1:0-291 GCF_000622305.1 Nannospalax galili | reverse complement strand
TTTTGCATTAACATTTAGAAAGTAGCACTTTGGTGAGAGAGTTCACAGGATAATTAAATGGAATGCTGTCTATACTCTGTCCCCAGAATGATGCTTAACTTACCAGTTGCTCTAGTACCATTTTTCCAAAAAACTGAGACAGATTGTAATTCAATGTTTAATGTAAGATCAAGCATTCTCTGAATTAGTCTCTGGAACTGATTATTTTGTCCCTAAAGCCCCATAAAATTCTACTTATGAAAATTTTATATACTTATTCTCATGGTAATCTGTTTCTTGGGTTTCTTGAAT
>NW_008417170.1:0-291 GCF_000622305.1 Nannospalax galili | reverse complement strand
TTTACCTTCCAATCAAACATATCACATTAGTAGGTATTAAATGTACAGTTTTTCTCTGTGGATTGAGAAGGAAATATCTAGCTTGAGCTGGTACAACTGTTCAGAAACCATTTTGATTGATGTGATTTGTGAATGATCAGCAGCTTTCAAGATGCTAATGACAGGATCTAAGAGGGCTGTTGTGACTCTCTTGCAGGCCGGGGTGAATTAAGTGAGAGCAACTTCTGGAGGGTGCTGGACTCCAAGGCTGTTCTCTGTTAGTTGCTTGTCCTTGAGTCCTGCCTCCCTTCG
>NW_008417169.1:0-291 GCF_000622305.1 Nannospalax galili | reverse complement strand
TATTTATTCACTTTCTATACTTTTATTTTGCTTTCCTTTTTCATTTCTATTATCTCATTTTCCTTATTTCCTTATTTTATCTCATCTAATTTTGCTTATCTTAAAGATTATTTCCTTTGTTTTATGTGATTTTGCTTATCTTGTTGACTGTTTCCTTTATTGTTTTATCTTATCTCCTTTTGCTTATTTTGTTGATTATTTCCTTTTTTGTCTTATTTATATTTTGTTTAAAATTCTGTATTGATTAATATGTTTTATTATTACATTGATATTTATATATTTAAACTTTTA
>NW_008417168.1:0-291 GCF_000622305.1 Nannospalax galili | reverse complement strand
TAATGGACTCTACCAAACCTATAAGACACTTAGGGTCTTCAGAAAAGGGAGAATTTTGGGTCCTCCAATTTTAGAGATTGCTAGAGGAAAAGGGCCAATATTGATACTGCTGAGCTCCATCGGGGCCGCCTATGGCGACCGCTCGGACTGGCAGAACAGACACAGCTCCTCCTGAGGTGGAGGATGGAACTTCCCCCTCTCAGTCCCTGTTTCCTCAAGACCTTAACTGCATCCCTCCCTCTCCCCCAGGTCATCTGTCTTCTCCTGTAGAAGAGTCTGGGGAGGGGGCAA
>NW_008417167.1:0-291 GCF_000622305.1 Nannospalax galili | reverse complement strand
TCTCTGAAATTGCCATCTGAAATCATATATGTATCTTTTTGCTAAAGGCAGTGAAAGTCTGAGTGTTGTGGCTTTTGTTCTCTATAAAAGCATCTTAATATACCCTAGGCAGGGGATGAGGAGATGGCTCAGCAGTTAAGATCACTGGCTGCACTTGCAGAGGACTGGATTTGGTTCCCAGCACCCACATGGCACCTAACAACTATCCCTAACTCCAAGGCCAGGGGATCCAATGCCCTGCTCTGACCTCTGTAGGCATTGCACAACATGGGTGCACTTACATACATGCAG
>NW_008417166.1:0-291 GCF_000622305.1 Nannospalax galili | reverse complement strand
TCAGTGCTTATAATGTATTTTCCTTTGTATCTGGTTCTCATACTGCTCCTGTAGATAAGTAGATCTAGGGTCACCATCATTTTACAGCCGAGATGTCTGGCTGGAGAGAAGCTACATGGGACTGGGCTTGAGCTCTTGCTATTCTGCATCCCTTGTTTTTAGTAGCAGGCTGTACTCTGTTCAGAGAGGTGGCCACCTTTGCCCTTGAGCCCATTCCAGAAGAGTCTTTGATCTCTGCATGAGCTGCCATTGGGGATGCAAAGGAGGTAATCCCTGTGCCATAAGGATTTT
>NW_008417165.1:0-289 GCF_000622305.1 Nannospalax galili | reverse complement strand
TATCTTCTCTTTTCAGATCCATCTGAGCCATACCACACTCATCCATCAGTCTCCATTACAGCAACAAGTCTCCATTTACTTGCAAACAAGTTTCACAGGTCAGGTATAGTCACAGAAATTACCTCACTTATTTATACAAATTTCCTGTTATTAATAGTGACTTCTCTCATCAATGTGACAAAATATCTGAGATAACCTAAGGAGGAAAGATTGACTTTGTTTCATACTGTCAGAAATTTCTCTCTATATATATGAATATAAATGTGTGTGTGTGTGTCTGTCTGTCTGT
>NW_008417164.1:0-291 GCF_000622305.1 Nannospalax galili | reverse complement strand
CGCCTGGCCTCCAGCTCTTTTTTTTATTTTTAATTTTATGTGTATGAGTGTTTTGCCTACATGTGTATAAATGCACTGTGTGCATGCAATCTGCAGAAGCCAAAGAGGGCATCAGATCCCTTAGAACTGGAATTACAGACAGTTGTTAGCCATCATGAGGATGTTGGGAATGGAACCTGGCTTCTCTGCAAGAGCATCAAGTCCTCTTAACCACTGAGTCATCTCTCCATCCCTTCATTATATATTTCTTTTTATTTATTTTTTGTATTTTTTTCATATTTATTATTTTTA
>NW_008417163.1:0-291 GCF_000622305.1 Nannospalax galili | reverse complement strand
CAGGGAGACCCTGTCTCAAAAAGGAAAAAAAAAAAAAAATGCAAGATACTCTCTATGAACACAAAAGTCAAGAGACAGAATCACAATTTGGGGTGACAAATAAGATCACCTATGCAGTGTTTTCATGTTGCAGGGGAGGAACACCAAATATAATAGAAACACATTTTCATCAAGCCAATTGCAAAAAGGATCCAGGCATGTTCAATCTTTTGACACTGCAACACATTGTCACCTATGAACTTCATGACTGAAAAACCATGCAACTGACTCATATATAGAGAGAGCCAAAAA
>NW_008417162.1:0-291 GCF_000622305.1 Nannospalax galili | reverse complement strand
TTTAAATTAACCAGGATATGAAAGCAGGTTGGGATTCTAGAAGTTACTCAAATGAATTAGTTTTTAAAGAAGAAAATTGAATGAAACAAATTTAAGTAATGTTGGATTAGCTCAGCCTAAAGGTTGGCTAGACATCCATATCTAATGTCTGATTCCCAATCCAGTGTTTACTCCAAAGTAGAGCTGGCTGGTCTCTATTCTACATTAAGGAACAAAAAATTCTGAACTAGATATTCATAACGACAAGCTAGTAAGTTTAGAATCGAATTTTAAATTCTTATTTATATGTAC
>NW_008417161.1:0-291 GCF_000622305.1 Nannospalax galili | reverse complement strand
TGCTCCAATGTGCTATCACAATGCTCCAAGGTTCCAACACTAACGCCACGTTTGACATTGTATTGCTCCAATGTGCCATCATGATGTTACAATATGACTTCACAATAATTCACTGTGATGTAACAATACTTGAATATGACATCGCAGTTCTCCAATGTGACAAAACTATCGCCCCTTGTGCCATTGTACTGCTGCAATGTGTCATCACAATGTTCCATTGTGACATAACAATTATCCAACGTGACATCACAATGCACCTATGTGACATCAAAATATTCCAAATTGCCATTC
>NW_008417160.1:0-291 GCF_000622305.1 Nannospalax galili | reverse complement strand
AAGAAAATCATCACTTCAGAATTTATGGAAGCAAACAAGATACACAGAGGAGAAAGGCAGTCTCATTCATGGGAACAGAAGTGAGAATACAACTGTAAAAAGTAATAGGGATAAATGCACCATGTTAGGAATCCACCATTAGTGACACAGAAAACAAAGTAGAGCTCAATATTATTACTAATAATGATTACTACTACCAATGTTAAAAATAGCCAGAACACCAGCAAAATCATCTTGAATTAAAAAATTCTCCCATAACAATATTAAATTAAAACTGCCTCAGGTCACCAA
>NW_008417159.1:0-291 GCF_000622305.1 Nannospalax galili | reverse complement strand
TGTTTGCAGCATATTCGGCAGTCTGTTTTTGTGCTGGCTGGACATAAGTAGAGAGTAGCTTGCCACTCTGCAACATTTTCTGTATGGAGGTGAATTGATGTACAGAAAGCACACCACGTAAGTGCTCATGGGGACAGACATCATAAACATGGTTCTTTTCCATTTGTCATCCACTGGCTCTTCTTTCTCCACACTCAAATTTGAAAGTGCTTGGTATTCTGTGGGGTGAATGATAGATATATTGTAAGTTGTCTTTTTGTTGGGTTCATCGAAGCAAGGGAAGTACTTCCT
>NW_008417158.1:0-291 GCF_000622305.1 Nannospalax galili | reverse complement strand
TTTGAGACTGCTGTACCATGTAGATGTTGGGAACCAAACCTGGGTCCTCTGTAAGAATAGCCAGAGCTCTTAACCACTGAGCCATGTCTCCAGCTCTGAGGATGGCTCTCTTTAAACAAAAAATCTTTTGTGTGTGTGAGTACGGGTATTTGTGCAGGTCAGCCATCACCCTAGCCCAAGGACAGCTCTTAGAGGTAGCAATGTTGCTACCCATGGTGGCACATGCCTTTAATCCCAGTACTGGAGAGGCAGAGACGGGTGGATCTCTGTGAGTTCTATGCCAACCATAGT
>NW_008417157.1:0-291 GCF_000622305.1 Nannospalax galili | reverse complement strand
CATGGCCTAAACAAATAGGGGTGTGTCATGGGGTCTGAAGGTAGCAGAGTATTGCCTTCAGTAGTTGATGTGGAACTTCTGTTCTCGTGTCCTTTCCTTTCCTTTCAGTTTGATGTAGGTTACTGGGACAAGTGCTCCTCCATCCACAGCATCCTTCCTCCCTCCCTGCTCTCTTCCTTTCCATCCTGCATTCCTGCTGAGCACTACTGCTTACTCATACCTGAGTCCTCCCAACCTTGGGGGATGGTTGGCAAGGAAACCGACATGAGTCTGTGGTGTTGATGGGTATTT
>NW_008417156.1:0-290 GCF_000622305.1 Nannospalax galili | reverse complement strand
CTGAAAACTGAACAAGCAGGAGAAAGGAAAATAAAGATTTTAAGATGTTGTATTCATTTAGGAATCGCTTTCCTATTGATCTTTTGTTTGTTTGTTTGTTTGTTTGTTTGTTTGTTTTTGATCTGTAAAAATTACTTTCTTCCCCTCTTTAAACCACTGGTGGGAGAACAAATTTTCAAAATCATACCAATTAGACTTTTTACTTATTTATTCAGTGTGCAAGTGTGTGGGGGGTGACAGGGGTCTGTGTATATACTGTGTGTGTGCACATATGCACATCCTGCACACAT
>NW_008417155.1:0-291 GCF_000622305.1 Nannospalax galili | reverse complement strand
TTAATATAGATTTAGTGTTCTGAGTATTAGGGTAGGGTTTGTGGCGAGGCAGGCTTTCCATGTGGGGGAGACACCAGTGAGCATCCATCCCAGGGAGACGTGCAATGCGGTAAGGTAGCATTCCAGGTAACATCACTTTCCATCACCTCTCTATTCCTTTAGTTTCAGTTTGTCTTTTGGTTTTATTTTGAAGTGGGGTATCATGTAGTCCAAGCTGGTGTCAGACTTGCTGTGTAGCTGGGATGATTTTGAACTTCTGACTCTTCTGCTTCTGAGGTAATGTGTTAGCAT
>NW_008417154.1:0-291 GCF_000622305.1 Nannospalax galili | reverse complement strand
CATGTGACATCAGAATGCTTCAATGTGCCATCACAATGCTCCAATATGTTGTCACAATGTTAAATGTACCTTAACAATGCCCCACCGTGTCATCCCAATGCTCCAATGTGATAACACAATGCTCCAATGTGTCATCACAATGCTCCAAATGGACATCACAATGCTGAGTGTGCCATCTCAATGTTTCAATGTGAAATCTCAATACTCAGTGTGACATCACAATGCCTAACATGTAATGATACTCAGCATGCCATCAGAAGACTCAGTGTCTGCTTACAATGCCCCAATGTG
>NW_008417153.1:0-290 GCF_000622305.1 Nannospalax galili | reverse complement strand
TCTATGGACACATGTGCCATTATATTGCTCCAATGTGCCATCACAATGCTCCTATATGACTTCTCAATGTTCCATTTTGACATCAGAATGCTCCAATGTGCCAACGCTATCGCACCATGTTCCATTCTATTGCTCCAATGTGTCATCGCAGTGTCACAATTAACTTCACAATGGCCCACTGTGACATGACAATTCTCCATTGTCCAATTACAATGTTACAATATTACTTCACAACGTTGCACTGTGACATCATAATGCTCAAACCTGACATCACAATGCTCCAATGTGCC
>NW_008417152.1:0-291 GCF_000622305.1 Nannospalax galili | reverse complement strand
GTCTGCGTTCTGACGAGCATCACTTCAGCACGCTTTCATCCTTACCCTTGAAGTCAGTGAGAAAAAATGCCGGTCTTGTAAGGTAGAAATCAATTTGAGCCTTTGATGAAACATTTCAGTAGGATCTTTTTACTTCTCATTTTACCACTTAATGCATCCAGGACATTTAAAGGTAAAGGATTGGCCATGGGTGTCCCTTTGAAACAGTATTTTTTTTCTTTTACCTGGCTATTGAAATATAAAGTATATGATTGTGATTTCTTTAAAATTTTTATTACATTTATTTACTTG
>NW_008417151.1:0-291 GCF_000622305.1 Nannospalax galili | reverse complement strand
TTTTTTTATCAATGTCAACTTTTCTATCCTGCTAGTCTGTTTTACATTTGTCCTTAGAACCTGTTATCCTTTGACTTCCAAGCCCTAGGGTTTCATATTTACTTAATCTTTTTGTTCACTTCTTACCTCATAAGGACGCATAGGACAGTTCTAACCACCACTGTACCCTTGGTGATTCACACAGTGTCTGACACATAACAGCTACTTAACAAAAGAAAGAAGATGCTGAGCATGATGACACACATTTTTAAAAAAATATTTCTAGGGGCTGAAGAGATGGCTCAGCAGTTA
>NW_008417150.1:0-291 GCF_000622305.1 Nannospalax galili | reverse complement strand
TACCTCTGCAATCATTCTGTTGGTGTCCCCCAAGAAGAGCAGGTTCAGGGCCTCTTCCTCCGTCGTTGCTTGATGAAGTGACAGGTTTTTTAGGTGAATGTTTTGATCAGGGTCCTCCAATATGGTCACTTTCCTGGGGAAAGGGCAAGTGAAAGAACAAGGTGCTGTTGAGAAGAATTTGAAGTGTTTCTTGCAGGTGATTTAAAAAAAAACTGTCTAGTAGTAAAAACCGTCTACTTATAAAACTGAGCAACACAGGGCTGGAGAGCTGGCTCAGTGGTTAAGAGCACT
>NW_008417149.1:0-291 GCF_000622305.1 Nannospalax galili | reverse complement strand
GGTTTTCCCGAGAGCTGGGCAGTAACTAATATGAACTCAAAGCAATGATGATAGTGTTCAATAGTCCCATAGCAGCTCGAGATAACATAATCCAAGCACTGCTGTGGGTACATGAGTAAGAAACCCCAATTCTACTGGAGAAACTATTGGCAATTGATGGCAGCTTGGAGGGAGAGAATCTCATTTAAAGGGTGAGACTCTTGGGAGGTTACCCAGGTTCCAGCAGATTGATTCAAACCAAGGGGGCATTTAGAGTTACAAATCTGACTTTGTAGAATATGAGTATATATA
>NW_008417148.1:0-291 GCF_000622305.1 Nannospalax galili | reverse complement strand
TTTTGTTTTGTTTTTAAGAGAAAGGGTCTCACAGTGTTGCCTTGGGTGGCTTTCAATTGTTAAGTTCAAGAGATCCTCCTGCCTATGCCTCCTCAGAGTACTAGTACCTCAGAACCATGCAACTATGTATGATGTGAGCTGAACTTTGAAATGTAAGAGGGCTACTGCAGAAATGGATGCAGGCCTTATGAGCAGAAAGAAGCATCATTTAGGGGGCTGGAGAGGTGGCTCAGCAGTAAAGAGCACTGGCTGCTCTTGCAAATGACCAGTGTTTGAATCCCAGCACCCTAT
>NW_008417147.1:0-291 GCF_000622305.1 Nannospalax galili | reverse complement strand
TCTCAAAAAGACCAAAATAAAATAATAATAATAATAATAATAATAATATAGAAACATTAGAAGCAGTCCCAAACTCATTCTGCAAAGTCCGTATTACTCTAATACCAAAACTATTTTGTTGGCAAAGGCAAAACAACAAAGAAACCACAAGCCAATATCCCTGGTAAACATATTTGTAAAACTTCTCAATAAAACGCTTGAAAACCAAATGTAGGGATACAGCCAAAAAGCCACCCACCAAGATCAAGTTGGATTTATCCCAGAGTTTCAGGGAGAGTTCAACATCCATTA
>NW_008417146.1:0-291 GCF_000622305.1 Nannospalax galili | reverse complement strand
AGGGTCTCATGTACTCTGTCAGGGTGGCCTCCAACTCACTAAATAGCCAAGTTTGGCCTTCAACTCCTGATCTTCCTGCCTGATTCTAGACCTGTGGTATCACTCTGTCTTTATTTATTTATTTCAACTAAAAAAGCTTTTATTTATTTATATTTTTTTATGAGACAGAGTGTCATGTGGCCCAGGCTTGTCTGAAACTTGCTGTACAACTGAGAAAGACCTTGACATTCTGTTCTTCCTGCCTCTACCTTCTGTATGCTGGTATTACAGGCATGTACCACCATGCCTGGT
>NW_008417145.1:0-291 GCF_000622305.1 Nannospalax galili | reverse complement strand
GCCATTTTCTTACCTCCAAGGGTAGTGCACACATGGTGCACTTGCATACATTCAGGCAAAAGACTCATATACATAAAATGAAAATAAATAAACCAGGGGCTGGAGAGATGGTTTAGCAGTTAAGGGCAAATGCTGCTCTTGCAGAAGACCCATATTTTATTCCCAGCAACCACAAGGCGGTTAAAAAACATCTGTAACTCCAATTCAGGGAAGCTGATGTCTGCAGACATTGCAGGACATGGGTGACCTTACATACATGTAAGCAATACACTCATACACATAAAAAAACAA
>NW_008417144.1:0-291 GCF_000622305.1 Nannospalax galili | reverse complement strand
TGGTTCCCCAGGTGTCTGTGGCGCTAAGACAAGGAATAGGATGGGACCAAGGCTAGGAGGAGAGACAGGCGGGGTGATGGGAGGGTGAATGAGGCTGGAGGGGGTCAAGGCGTGGAGGGCTCGATTGACTTACCCCAGAGAGAGGCCTGCTGGTTGGAGAGAGGCCTGCGGGTTGTGCAGACCAGGGAAGCAGAGGGAGGTGAGCAGTAGGGCCTGGCTCAGAGTGCTCCTGTGGACCGGGAAGGAACTGAGTTGGTCTGGATGCAAAGGATCAGGAAGCACTGGTGGTTC
>NW_008417143.1:0-291 GCF_000622305.1 Nannospalax galili | reverse complement strand
TTTTTTTTAAAAAAAAACAGTAAAACTAAGTTGGTTACACTGAGCCAACTCTATGCTCTTAAACACCCAATAGGAAAGTATAACCTAAGATGAAACTGACCCATATTATTCTAGAAGAGTCCGTGTGTATTGCTAAAGGCCACGTAACACGAAACAATGCCAGACAGGAGATACCTTCCTTTGAGTTATTAGCAAGGGTGGCCCAAGGGTCTCCCACACTGTAACCCAAAATCGAACTGTGAAAATCAACAGGAGACCCCAATCACATCTCATGGAATGCTGGAAACTGAC
>NW_008417142.1:0-290 GCF_000622305.1 Nannospalax galili | reverse complement strand
CACACACACACACACACACACACACACACACGTAAAGCATGTGCTATATCCTCAAACCCTACCTGAAAGAACTGATTCCATTAACAGAAAAACTTGAAGAGCAAGAAGAAACCTGAGTGTCCACAAATAAGACAAAGGGGAAGCAGAACACAACAACAAATAGACTGGAGGGATGACTCAGTCGTGAAGAGCACTGGCTGCTCTTGCAGAGGACCCAGGGTTTGGTTCCCAGCACCCGCATCCCTAACTCCAGTTCCAGGGGATCCAATGCCCTCTTCTGACCTCCTCGG
>NW_008417141.1:0-290 GCF_000622305.1 Nannospalax galili | reverse complement strand
AGGTGACAGCTTTGTGTAGCAATGTCAGCGTTGAAAACAGGGTGGAAGGACGAGATAGCTCAGCAGGTAAAGGTGCTTGTTTGCAAAAGCCTGACAACCTGAGTTCAATCTCTAGAACCCATAGTGAAAAGGGAAAATCAACTCCCAAAAGTTGGCCTCTGACCTTTACAAGCACACTGTGGCACACACATCATACACATGCACATATGCACATGCACATACATATTAATAACAAATTTTATTTTATCTGTTATTTTTATTTTATGTGTATGAGTGTATTGCCTGCATGT
>NW_008417140.1:0-291 GCF_000622305.1 Nannospalax galili | reverse complement strand
TTTTTTCAGAGCTCACAGACAAGCTTTGTTATTACATCCCTTGAGCAGTGGTCTATTTTCTTTCTCTTCTTTTCTCTGGCTTTGAAAATCTTGGCTTTGTGTACAAACTTTCAGGCCTAAATACTAGCTTTCACATGGGCCTGAGGTCTTGTCAACTGTCTTTGAATGTGCTTTGCAACCCTAAGCCCCTTGCTGCTGCTGCATTTGAGATCCTACCCCAAGGTTGCTGCAGAGTTAGCTCCTGCCCTGACAATTATCCTCAGTCCTTGGTTTCTGCCACCTGGGACATTC
>NW_008417139.1:0-291 GCF_000622305.1 Nannospalax galili | reverse complement strand
GCCCTGAAACTCACTATGTAGAACAGGTTGGCCTCCAACTCACAGAGATCCTTCTGCCTCTACCTCCCAATCCTAGTGCTGGAATTAAAGGCATGCATCACCACGATGTAGCTGCTCTAGTTCCATTTACTGTGAGGAAATGAGGACATGGGCCCTAACAGAGACAGACACTTAGACACACTCACCGAATGTTTCATGACTAGCTTTTTCATTTGCTTCCTTTATCTTCTGGTTTTGAATCTGAACATCCCAGGCTTGTGTGTCTCCCTGGAAATGGAAAACTGTGAGTAA
>NW_008417138.1:0-291 GCF_000622305.1 Nannospalax galili | reverse complement strand
AGAACTCTAGCAATAGTCTATGTCATTTTGGGAATCTCTTGGACTACTCTGACCAACCACTGAAGGGTTGACTCTCCTGTCTGTCACTGTGTTCCTTGCCATACAGCCCCCAGGTATACATACTTAATATTAAGTTCAGATACCATATATGCATTTCTCAGGGGAGTTCAGAGGCAACACATTTTTCTATGACTTTCCTAGCCCCTCAAGATTTGGTCATCTCTACTTTCTCTTCCCCATATCTGAACTCCCTCCTCCCTCCCTAGTCCAAGTGGCCCTATAATCCCCACT
>NW_008417137.1:0-288 GCF_000622305.1 Nannospalax galili | reverse complement strand
GAGAGAGAGAGAGAGAGAGAGAGAGAGAGAGAGAGAGAGAGAGATCTGCTGTACTTGCAAGATCATGTGAGAAGAGAGCATAGGTCCTAGATGGCACCCATGTTTCTGAGCACCACGCCTTTCTAACACCTACCCCTCCTTCCCCGAGCTCTCCTCACAGGTGGTGTGTGTCTGGAAAGAAGCCAGGCTGAAATGCAAGTGGACCAGGTCATTCTCCTAGTGCTCTGTCCCTGGCTTTTACTTTCTGGGAATCCCACCCAGTCAGAACAACTGGAATGAGCTGAGCTC
>NW_008417136.1:0-291 GCF_000622305.1 Nannospalax galili | reverse complement strand
CTTCAGGAAGGGGTCTGCAGGTCCCCTGAGGTGGGGGCCAGTCGAGCACTAGCTCTCCACCTACCACGGCCTGCGGCTCCCTGCCTGAGTCGTGGGAGTATCTCTCAGGACCAAGCCGTCTTCTCAGTTGCGGTGCCAGAGGGTGTTGGGAGACCGTGGAGCATGCCCCATGCATATGCAGCTCTGTGAGGGCCACCGGTTGGTATGAAGGGGTGGCGGGTGCCGTTCCTCACCTGTTTGGGAGTACACCTTGTGTACTCCCCTGCCTGGTTTCACTGCCTCATCCCTTTC
>NW_008417135.1:0-291 GCF_000622305.1 Nannospalax galili | reverse complement strand
GTCTCAGTTAATGTAGACATGCTCTCCAAACCACAGGTGGCAACAAAGAGGGTCTTCTCCGTGTTAGCATCCTCTTCCTTCCAGTTGAGAGCCAAGATCTACAGTGTCAAAGGTTCCATCAGCTTACACCCAGGAAAGCTACAGAAGATCCCCTTTGGATTTGCTCCCAGGATGGGGAGGATAGACGATACAAGTGGCCATTCTCCTCCTGCAGCAGGTAAAAAAATAACCCTAATTAATTCTGCTGTGTCACCATATTGGAAAGCTCACATGACTCCAGTGTTGGGCCTT
>NW_008417134.1:0-290 GCF_000622305.1 Nannospalax galili | reverse complement strand
TGGATATCAAGTCATCAGGTAGATTTCAATGGTAATGTTTTTCACATCCACCATTTATTAAGGAGCAAATTTTCATGCTTTGAAAAAAAATTTTTTTAATTTTTTTAAATTAATATTTATTTTTACACCCACTTCCCAGATAGCACCTTCCCATAGCCTCCTCCCCCCACTAGAGCCCTTATACTCTGATATCCCTTTTACTGTCTACTGGTTGTTGGCACCCCCAGCCATTCCTCACAACTTGCCCTTCTGGTGAATCTAGTCAGCCTATCTACAGGGCTTTGTTTTAG
>NW_008417133.1:0-291 GCF_000622305.1 Nannospalax galili | reverse complement strand
AATAAATAAATATTTTAAAAAGCCATTTTTCCATTTGTGGTATTTAAAAAATACTTCCTTCAAAAATAAATCTTTGTGCATTAAAAAAAGATTTGAGTGAAAAGAGAATATATTTTAAAGGGTTTTTTTTTTAGGTTAGAGTAGAAGATAATGGTTTTGTCATTGCATCTTCACATGCCTGTCAGCACACATTGCTTTTATTTGTCCCTCCTCCCCACTGCCTTCTCATGTGTCCCCTTCCCTCCTTCTCCCCCCATTAGACCCTAGTGGGAAATCCTAAGGACTAGGACA
>NW_008417132.1:0-291 GCF_000622305.1 Nannospalax galili | reverse complement strand
TCTTGAGAACTAAGCATGAGTTCAGGCCAGCCTGGTCTCTGTAATAAGCTCCAGGCAAGCCTGGGTTACATTGTGAGACCCTGTATCAAGAATCCAAATAATTCTGAACAAACTTTAATTGCCCTTGAGTAAAGACGTTGATAAATCATAGCCTTTAAGTCACGATTCTCTTTGTTCACTTTGGTCCTTTCATGGCCACCTTTGCTACTTATTTTTAAAATATGGAACCTCTGAGCTGATCTTCCCTTCACAGCCTCGTACTCTCCTGAGCCCTTGCCTTCCTTTACCTCC
>NW_008417131.1:0-291 GCF_000622305.1 Nannospalax galili | reverse complement strand
CTAACTTAAAGCACAATTCAAAAAATTGAAATCTTTCATTGGAAGCTTCAAGGGAGACTTTGCTTTCCTACAGCTGGTCAGGATAGTCTGCTGAAACCCAGGCCCAGAATCTGAATTTAAGGATGCCAGAAATATAAATACAACTGAAGGAACAGGTTCAATATTCCATATGTGCCGATTTTTCTTTTGACTGTGAGAGTATGGAACTTAAAAAACTGGAAATGAGGTGGGCGTGGTGCTGCCTGCCTTTAATCCCAGTGCTCGGGAGGCAGAGGCAGGCGGATCTCTGTG
>NW_008417130.1:0-291 GCF_000622305.1 Nannospalax galili | reverse complement strand
GTCTAGAACTCAATATGTAGACCAGGCTGCCCTTGATCTTACAGGGATCTGCTTGCCTCTGCCTCCAGAGTGTTGGGATTAAAGGTGTGCACCATCATGCCTGGCACATTGTTTTGAAAGTCATAAAAATTATTTTAAATGAATTTTAATTTATTTAATGTGTGTATGTATGTGCGTGTGCATGCACACACATCTTACAGTGGGCATATGGAAGCCAGAGAACAACTTTGCTAATGGTTTCTTGTCCCCGACCGCTTTCTGTCTCGCCGGCAAGAACGACGCGGGAGGACA
>NW_008417129.1:0-291 GCF_000622305.1 Nannospalax galili | reverse complement strand
CAGTGTGGCTTTCAAATGCTAGATGTTAAAAGAACAAAGAAGGAATTCCTGATGGATGGCTGTTTCTGTAGCTGGAATCTTTGAGGGCTATAATATTTTTAAAAAAATATTATACTCAATGCAGTATACTAGAAACGTTCCTGTTTAGTCTGCAAATCTGTGTTCTGTATGTATCTATAGATGCTAAAAATGTTTTGGATATTATTCGGCTAACAAATAGGCAACAGATAATAATTGACAAAAATAAGTATTTGAATGAATTCTTGGTAAGCAAGATGATATCTCAGATGA
>NW_008417128.1:0-291 GCF_000622305.1 Nannospalax galili | reverse complement strand
GGTTGTCCTCTGACCTCCATAAGCATTTGCACATATGTATATGCATATCTGCAAACACACATGAACATGCATGCACATGTGCACGCAAAATGTATTAAATAAAAGCTGTCTTTTCCAGGAGAATAGTAGGGGCGCCCCATCTCATTGTTCTAATTCAGGGACCTGCCCCTGGGAGAAGGGCCATAGAGGAAACATTCAAGAGAGCCAAGAGTTTGGAGGAGACAGGTGAACTTGACCAGGTTTAAAAAAATATATTTTATTTATTTATTTTTATTTTATGTGTATTGCCTG
>NW_008417127.1:0-291 GCF_000622305.1 Nannospalax galili | reverse complement strand
GCAGCTAGGCCTATGGACTGCTTCCTGTGCGCCCCAGCCTGCTGGGTGCAGAGCTCCTCACCCTCACTGAGGTTGACACTGCTAACAGCCTTGTTCTTCAAATGAGGAAACTGAGGCTCAGAAGGTTGAGCTTCAGGTCCAAGATCAACAGTTACAGGCAGAGGGGCAGATCTGAGCCCCTGTGTTGTTTCCAGAACCTTTGCTCCTTTTTAAAAAGAAATGTCTGAGCCTTGAGAGTCACCTGTGTTTAATAACATCTGAAGTTCATTTTCATACCACTTTTTCCTTATT
>NW_008417126.1:0-291 GCF_000622305.1 Nannospalax galili | reverse complement strand
AGTCACATTGGAAAGCATCACCAATACACTAAATCAAGAGTAAAAATAATATCAAGGAATGGAGACAAAATTAAAACACTGAGACACTCAAAAAAGAAAAGAAGTAAGCAAATGCACAGAAATTTCAATAATCCTGAAACATGATCAAGAAAGAAACCCAAAAATTCATGAGATAGAAGGAGGTAGATACAAGTTAATGGCAGGGAAAAATCTGTTCAAGTGCTCACTTTGGCAGCACAAATAGAAAGTTGGAATGATACAGAGATTACCATGGCTCTTGCACAAGGATGC
>NW_008417125.1:0-291 GCF_000622305.1 Nannospalax galili | reverse complement strand
TCACTATTGAACCGGTAAGGGGATATTCAGAAAAGGATGATGGCACTTACTCAGGTTTAATGAACGAGCAGCTTGACTTTAACGATGAAAGCGATGTCCTTAGTGCACGAAATTACATATTGCCATATTTCTCAGAGGGACATCAGGAGGATACAATATCAACAATGTTACCATTCATTAAACTGCTTTTTTCTAATGAACAAGACACAGATGAAAAGTGATACAAAGAGTGCTCCTCTAAAATATGAATCCAATTCCAATAACTTGAATTACGAAAATAAGTTGAATAAG
>NW_008417124.1:0-291 GCF_000622305.1 Nannospalax galili | reverse complement strand
AAGTAATCTGGGTTGGCATCTGTGGTCATTTAGAGCTGGGAATACTTTGGTATTTTGGTAATCCTGATGGGTTTTCCTTTATATGTTACTTTTTGTTTTTCTTTTGAAGCTTTCAGTATTGTCTCTTTGTTCTAAACGTTTATTGTTTTTACTGTGATGTGCCGTGGAGAGTGGCGGCTCTGGGCCAAGAGGTTAGGCCCCGTGTCTGGGGTCTCAAGACAAGAAATGGGCCTGTACCCAGGCTAGGAGGAGAGACTAGGCCCCAGGGGAGCTGGGAGGGTGAAATGATCT
>NW_008417123.1:0-291 GCF_000622305.1 Nannospalax galili | reverse complement strand
AAAAAATGGCATTCGGCTACAAAGGGTGAGGATGCCCGGGAGTCAGAGGACCAAGGAGCGGGGAGTCTCATGGTCCCCGTTATCTTGAGAAAGTTTTCAGGCCATGGTGCAGGGGCCTTGAGTACAGCCCAGAACCTGCCCTGAGTTGAGGAAGCAGTGCTGTGGGGGGGCAGCAAGGGTCTGTAGTTGTAAGAAAGGGTCCCGGTGAGGAGACCACTGACCAGAAGAGGAACCCTACAGCCTGGCTCCATCCAGTATCCAGCCAAGTATCAACCAATAGACACTGGAGGG
>NW_008417122.1:0-291 GCF_000622305.1 Nannospalax galili | reverse complement strand
CTCCAATATGCCAACAATGTTAGAATATGACTTCTGAATGTTCCCTTGTGATATCATAATGCTCTAATGTGACATCACAGTGTTCCAATATGCCAACAGTATTGCATCACATGCCATTACATTGCCACAATTTGGCAACACAGTGTTACAATATGAATTCTCCATGTTCCATTGTGGCATCACAAAGCTCCAATGCGTAATCACAATGCTCTAATGTGCCAACACTATCTTCCCATGTGACATTATATTGCTGTAATGTGCCATCACAATGTAACAATATGACTTCACAAT
>NW_008417121.1:0-291 GCF_000622305.1 Nannospalax galili | reverse complement strand
TAGTTTTAATTTTTTAAGCCAAAATCCTTCAAGAGGAACTCTGTTTATGATGCAGCAGGTGTTCTAAACAATTAATCCTCTTGAGAAACTGAAAGAACAGACAAAACAAGAAAGGATTACGTGAAGATCTCACTGATGAGAGCAGTCAAGGCAGCTGGAATTTGAGCCAAAATCATGGGAAGGATGAACAGCACTAAGCCCCAGGCCCCACTCCCACCCTGTGCCCTTCCTCTCCGGGTTTTTCCACGCACAAACTCAGCACACATGGAGCAAGTACCAAGTAATGGGGCG
>NW_008417120.1:0-290 GCF_000622305.1 Nannospalax galili | reverse complement strand
AAGTCATACTGTAACATTTTGATGGCACCATGGAGCATTGTGATGTCACATAGGGGTGTTTTTGAGGGGACATTGAGCACCGTGTTTGCACACTCAGCATGGTGATGACACACTGGGTCAAGAAATGACACAGGTTTGCATAGTGATGTCACAATGAGCAATGTGATGTCTCAATGGAACACCATGAAGTCATATGTTAACAGTGTGATGGCATGAAGGAGCATTGTAATGTCACAATAGAACATTTCGAAGTCATATTGTAACATTGTGATGGCACATTGGATCATTGT
>NW_008417119.1:0-291 GCF_000622305.1 Nannospalax galili | reverse complement strand
GGGTGATTGGCAGAAACCCAATAAAGATCGGCTATGGCAGGTCTAAATCCACCACCTGCCTCTGGGTGGGTGACTTGGGACCTAACACCTCACTGGCGGCCCTGACTAGAGAATTTGATCCCTTTGGGAGCATTCACACCATTGATCATGTCAAAGGATACAGCTTTGCTTACATCCAGTGTGGGAGCTTGGACACAGCCCAAGCCACCTGTGTGAACATGATGGGCTTTCCCCCAGGGTGGTCCAGACCACAAACTCCTGGTGGATTTTGCAAAAGCAGAGGAGACTTCC
>NW_008417118.1:0-291 GCF_000622305.1 Nannospalax galili | reverse complement strand
GAGATCAAGGTCAGCCTGGCCTACATTGTGAGACCCTGTCTCAAAAAAATTTTTTTAAATTACATTTATTTGTTTCTCTATGTGGGGGCAGATGTGCATGCCATGTGCAGGTGGAGGTCAGAGGACATGTCACCTGTGGGTGTCAGCTTTTTCCTTCTATGGGTCCTGGAGACTGAATTCACATTGTCAGATTTGGCAGCAAAAGCTTTAACCCAATGAACCATTTGCCCACCCTGGTGTTTATATTTTTCTAAAGATCATCAGGTAATTTGGAAATACTGAGTGTTCAGA
>NW_008417117.1:0-291 GCF_000622305.1 Nannospalax galili | reverse complement strand
TAGAATTGCTGAATCATAGGGCAGATATATGCTAAATGAGAAAGTCTAAGAGTATATTTTATATTCTTACATTGTATGGAAGGGGGTATGATGGCCACCATATGTTCAGTGCCTAATAATGTGAAATATTCTATCTTATATGTTTGGAAGATTTCAAAAGTATGATTAAATCAATAATATTGAGACTGAGTCATGGTTCAGGTTTAGGTTCAGGTTCACCTAACGTAATTACAGGTTATCCCTTGCTATAGGGAAACAAGAGAGAAAAACAGAGATGAGCCATTGAGATAG
>NW_008417116.1:0-291 GCF_000622305.1 Nannospalax galili | reverse complement strand
AAGAAATACCACCAACAGTATCACTCCCAATGCCTAGGTCTTATCACAAAACACTAGCAGTGTGAAGAACCAAGACTACTCATCCCCTCCAGAAATTAACAACCCCATTGTGAGGTTTCTAGAAAAAACATCTTAGCAGATATACAAGACAATGATTTCAAAATAGCATTTATAAATTTGTTCAAGAACTTGAAGAGGATATGAATAAAAGACTGAGCTAGGACCTCTGAAGAAAAGGCAAACTAAAATAAAACTCAAAATGAAACAGTCAGGAAGCCAAACAAAAAGATC
>NW_008417115.1:0-291 GCF_000622305.1 Nannospalax galili | reverse complement strand
TTGGATCACAGTGATGTCACAATATAACATTGTGAAGTCATATTGTAACCTTGTGGTGGCACACTGGAGCAATATAATCGCTCATGGGGCCATAGTTTTGGAACATTGGAGCATGGTGATAACACACTGGAGCATTGTGATTTCCAAATGGAACATTGAGAAATCATAGTGTCACATTGTGATCGCACATTACAGCAATATAATCACACATGTGGAAATAGTGTTGGCACATTGGAGAAATGTGGTTTCTCATTGAAGCATAGTGAAATCACATTGGAACATTGTGAAGTC
>NW_008417114.1:0-291 GCF_000622305.1 Nannospalax galili | reverse complement strand
AACCTAAAAATTACAGCCAATTTTGAAAGAGATGCATCTTTGCCCTGGAAACTGTTATTGACTATGTCAATGGTACCATAATGAGATGCTTATACTAATTATGTGGTTATTAAATAAAATTTTAAAATAAAAAAAGTTAAAAAATAATTTTAAAATGTCACAACTGGCCAAAGTGTAAGCAAAAGAGACTGCAGAGTTTGGATCCCTGGACAGTACTTCTATATTAAATTTCACCTACCAGGGGCTCAGGGACCATTGTGGAAAAGAAGGTGGAAAGATTTTAAGAGCCAG
>NW_008417113.1:0-291 GCF_000622305.1 Nannospalax galili | reverse complement strand
CACCCCTTGCCCAAGCTTCTACAGTAATATAGAGACTGGTTTGCCATGTTCAGTTCCTACTTCCTCTTCACTGATCCTCTGTAAGTCCATCTTAGCAAAGCTGCCCATCTTTCACCTATCCCAGTCCCTCAGCTGAGCATAGCACCTACAACCTGTTACAAACTTCTCTGCAGTCTCCCCTTCCTATCCCATTCATAGTGAAGCTGGGAGAATTCTAAGTATTCTAGTTTGCTTGCTGTTGTTGTCCTAAAACAATGACCAAAAGCAACTTCAGGGAGGGAAGGGTTTATT
>NW_008417112.1:0-291 GCF_000622305.1 Nannospalax galili | reverse complement strand
CAGGCCAATAAAATTAGTTTATTATTTCACAGGCCATAAAAAAATTTTAACGGAGGGATAAAGGATTCACTATTTTGGAGTAACTTTCTAATTTTCTGTCAGAGAAGTAGAAGAAACGTAATTGCTATCCTCTAAATCATTAATTCATAAATACTTTCATGCCAAATTTTAGAGAAGCTATAATCTTAGTATTAAAAGTCACAAACTGGGGTTGGAGAGATGGCTCACAAGTTGAGCACCTGCTGCTCTTCCAGAGGACCTGAGTTCAATTCCCAGCACCAATGTTGGGCC
>NW_008417111.1:0-290 GCF_000622305.1 Nannospalax galili | reverse complement strand
AGCTTACAATTCCAGGGGAATTACAGTATGTCATGGCAGGGAGGCATGGTGCCTGGAGGTGGCTGGAGCAGAAATGGAAGCTAGGCTCTCCATGTTCAACCAGGCACAAGAAACAAGAGAACAGTTGAAGATCTGGCAAGTCTTAAGAACTCTCTAAGCCCGCCCTAGTGATGTGCTTCCTCCAGGATAGCCACACCTTTGAAGACTTCCCAAAACAGTGCCAGCATCTGGGGACAAAGTGTCCAAATACTTGGAGCTTATGGGGGACATTTTCATTCAAACCACCACAT
>NW_008417110.1:0-291 GCF_000622305.1 Nannospalax galili | reverse complement strand
TTTTGTTGAACATTGTACTATCCTTCAGACAGGCTGTGCTAAAGCTAGATAAGTCTATTTCCCCTTTTTTGTGTATTTACCAAAGCTTCAAAAGCTTTTGATCAAATTCCAAGATCAAGGGATTTGTGCTGGATCTGTGCTCCTCCCCTTTGTGCCCTTCTGAGATGAGCTTCCTTCTTATGTTTCTCACTGCACAGGCCCCATGCCCTCCTGATGAACGGCATAGATTCCCTGTCTTGGATGCTTTGGAATCAGGACCATCCTATAACATCTAAACTTGGTTCACATTTC
>NW_008417109.1:0-291 GCF_000622305.1 Nannospalax galili | reverse complement strand
AAAAAAAGAATAAATCTGAAATCCAAAGACTTGCCTAAACCTGTCAAATAAGCAGGGTCAAGTAATTTTATTTAGTATTTTGTGTTTTGTTTTGTTCAGCCTTAATACGTAGGAGAGGGATCACATTCATACTGTTCTAAACTGCTATTTGTGTTTCTTAATATACTAAGTAAAAAAGAAAAGTGAGAAATTGATTACTTCACTATCAATGTGCTATCTAGTTGCTAACCATCACCACTCTTCCTTGACTTACTACTCAAACAGAAGATGATTTGATTTTTGGTACTAGCC
>NW_008417108.1:0-291 GCF_000622305.1 Nannospalax galili | reverse complement strand
ATATTATATTATTATCTATTAGATAATATATTATTTCTCATGGCATAAAGCTCATTACTTGAAATATGTGGAAAGATCATGGGGAAATCTAGGAGCTAATTATATTTAAGATCTCACAGCAGTTGTGTATTTTGTACATATTTGAAATGATTTTTATTGCCCCTCCAACTTCAATTTTATTCTATTATGATTTATGATGTTCATGTTTTCGGATTAAGATATTATCCCACTTCCTTCTAAGCCACTTTTCCAAGACTGATTAGGTCATAAAACATGGTGTTCATTCCTTTA
>NW_008417107.1:0-291 GCF_000622305.1 Nannospalax galili | reverse complement strand
TATGAGTACAGTGATAGTGAATTCACCAAAGGTATAAGGATAGAAATCATAAATGCTACCATTTTGTACATATTTGCCATGTGAAGCCATGTTCTGACCGGAGCATCTCATTTGGTTGCCATGACAATCCAGTGAAAGAAGCACTGTGGGTGCTGGAGAAATGGCTCAATGGTTTAGAGCATTGGATGCTCTTGCAGGAGACCTGGGTTTGATTCCCAGATTCCATATGGAAGCTAGCAACCATCCATAATTCCAGGTCCAGGGGAATTCAAAGCCCTCTTCTAACCTCTC
>NW_008417106.1:0-291 GCF_000622305.1 Nannospalax galili | reverse complement strand
GGGCTCACAGACTAACATAAGACATTTTTAGTTTGGGTTTTGTACCATTTATGACTTTGGGAGAGAGTGACTCACAGAGAAACAGTGGGACCCGTGCATCGTTCAAGCCCCACCAGCAGTATCCATCAGCATTCACATGCTGTGCCCATGCCACACCCCTCAGGACGCTGCAGTTTGCCCCAGCGACCCCACACATGCGTTTTCCATCCTGCTGCACTAACTCTCTGCAGCTAACTTTCCATCTCCCAGGCAGCTCCACCCCTCTTCCCAGGGTGCTCCTCATCTTGCCCC
>NW_008417105.1:0-291 GCF_000622305.1 Nannospalax galili | reverse complement strand
AGCCTGGCAAACATTAGCAAGACACTGCCATAGAAAACAGTAAAGAAGGGCCTGGAGAGATGCTCAGCGATTAAGAGCACTGACTGCTCTTCCAGAGAACCCTGGTTCAAATCCCAGCACCCACATGGAGGCTAGCAATCATGTGTGACTCCAGTTCCCAGGGAATCCAACGCCCTCTTTTGACCTATGCCGGCATTACACTACATGGGTGTGTACATACCCACATGCAGGCAATACAGTCATGCACATAAAATAATAAAACTAATAATAAACAAATAATACATAAAGTTA
>NW_008417104.1:0-291 GCF_000622305.1 Nannospalax galili | reverse complement strand
GCCACTTCCATCCTTGTCTTCTCTTCCTATTTTTAATATTCCTTCACTCTGTTGGACTGAACTTTCTGAAAAGATGAGTGAAAATAAATCTTTCCTTTGTAAGTTTTTACTGTCAAGTATTATGGTCAGTGCAGTCAGATATTACTAATAAAACGTGGCATTTATTGGGAGGAACTGGATATTGAAATAGGGGCTTCTCTGTTACTCCTTCAGAATATATGTATTCTAGGTATGGCCTCCAAAGTTTCAGACTTGTCAAAGGAGCACAGAGTCATGGCTTTGATTCTCTCA
>NW_008417103.1:0-290 GCF_000622305.1 Nannospalax galili | reverse complement strand
CTCTGCCTCCCAAGTGCTGGGATTAAAGGTGTGTGCCACCATGCCTGGGTTTGATTCCCCCAGCATCTCATAAATTGGACATGGTGGCATGTCCCTGGAAGGAGGAGGCAGGAAGATTAGAAGCACTAGGTTGTCTTCCATTACATAGCCTGGATATGTGAGACTGTAACAAACAGAACTGGGTCTGATCACTGGCTTTTTGCTCCTGACTGCACATTTGTCAGACATATTGTGGAGAGACACTGTGTCCTCTGTGGTCGTGTTAGGTGGTTCATGATGTTCAAATACAC
>NW_008417102.1:0-291 GCF_000622305.1 Nannospalax galili | reverse complement strand
TCACCATCACTATTATTTATCACCACTGTCTTCACCATCATTATCACTACCATCATCATCATGGTAACCATCATCATCACCACCACCACCATCATCATCATAGTCATCATCGTCATCACCATTGCTATCATTATCATCACTGTCTTCACTATCATCACCACCATCATCATATCATGGTCATTACATTGACCACTACCACCATCATCACTGTCACCATCACCATCATCACTGTCATCATCATCATCACCATCATCACCACCATCATCACCACCATCATCATCACAGTCATCA
>NW_008417101.1:0-290 GCF_000622305.1 Nannospalax galili | reverse complement strand
AAAAAAATTATTTACATTTATTCAATATGCATTGGAATGGGACAAATAAGTACCACAAAGCACATGTGGAAGTCAGAGGGCAACTTGTCAGAGTCAGTTCTCTCCTTCCATCATGTGAGTTCCTGGAATTAAACTCAGATTGTCAGACTTGTAAGCAAGTACCTTTACCCCACTGAGCCGTCTTGCAGCAGTCAACTATTTATAAATGCATATTGATGAATTGGCCAAGGAAAAACCTATTTAGATATTGACCTGGCCTTGTATGTGAAGAGTACTCTTTAAAAACTATT
>NW_008417100.1:0-291 GCF_000622305.1 Nannospalax galili | reverse complement strand
TGTGAGTCTTTCCCGGCAGCCCTAGCATTCTCACCTCACAGGCAGCTTCTATTGCCTTTGCTTTCAGGATGTGGTTTGTACATTGTTTCTTCTCAGACCTAGTTTCTGTTGTGTTGTAAATTTAACATTAGTAAAATATTGCAGCAACTCTGGGGCTTGTTTCTGATGTTTGTGGCTGGATGGGTCATTTTGGTGGATGGCTCCCCTGTGCCTGGTCTCCCAAGGCCTAGTGTCCCAAGGAGGATAGGTTTTGTTGGTCATTGTTCTCTTGGGATAGTTCTACTTTCAGTA
>NW_008417099.1:0-291 GCF_000622305.1 Nannospalax galili | reverse complement strand
AAATCAGGAAGGCATATTCCACTGTGAGGTCCCAAACCCCACGTCGACACCTTTTATTCCTTGTCTCGTCCTGGTGAGTTCATATAAGGGCTGATCCACCCCAAACTCAGACCCCAGGCTTTGGGTCATCCTGTTGCCTGTCCTGGAGATACTGTGTGAGCATATGGCCAAGGGTGTCATGGCCCTCAGAAGTCCCTCACTAAACAAAAGACATTTGGATCCGGTACACCTCTTCATGTCGGGGCGGTTTATGTCTGAGTGGCTCATGGTCCTTGTTTGCTTCATTTGTGC
>NW_008417098.1:0-291 GCF_000622305.1 Nannospalax galili | reverse complement strand
CAGAACAGCTTTCATTTGTGACAGACTTAGGAAATTCTTGTTTTAAGGTCCCTTTCCTGAGCTGTGCCTAGTTAAATTGTGATGGTAAATGTCTTCCAGTCAATGTTTATTGAGAACGTTTGAGTTTTGTTCAAGCTTTATCTATATATTATGCTGTAATTAAAGGTACCAAGCTGGTGCAACTTTCTTTCTTGGGTAGTTAATAACTATACTTAAAGACCCATACTAATCTGGACAAAGGGGCTTAAGGGACAGTTGTGTTCCTTGCCCTGGAAGGTCGACAGTGTCCCA
>NW_008417097.1:0-290 GCF_000622305.1 Nannospalax galili | reverse complement strand
TCTTGGCTTCCAGGGTGGGCATCACATGGGGATCAGGGAAGGGTAGGCCCTTAGTTGGCCTTTTTCTGCCTCCCCTTGGTTTGCTTGTGCTGGGAGGGTGGAGGGCTAATGGAGTGGGCCTGATACCCTGAGAGGAAGTAGAGTGTTGGCCCCTTCCCCAGTGATAGGAGGAAGATGGGCCACTGGAGGATGGGGGCACTGGGACATCCTTGGATTACAACTTTGTTCAGCACAGGAGCTCCCCTCAATCTTCCCCTGGGACATAGCCTGTTGCCAGGACAGGAGATACC
>NW_008417096.1:0-290 GCF_000622305.1 Nannospalax galili | reverse complement strand
TGTCCTTTTGTTTTACACTTAGAGGGGGGAATTAGGCCTATGACAGCCTAATCCTGCAGTGCCTGCATACCACAGATAATGGATTAGAGAGATACTAGAGAGTGAATGGATAAAAAACAGCTTCAAATTCAAATTTCCATCTGAATGGCACTGTGCAACAACGTTATTTCCCATTTCTTCCCCAAGGCCGTGGCCAATTGATGGGAGCTTTACTGAGGCTGGTTAGTCAGTGATGGGTAAGATCTTCTCAGAGGAAAGCAGGATGCCGGCTGCCCCCAAGGGCTTTCACT
>NW_008417095.1:0-290 GCF_000622305.1 Nannospalax galili | reverse complement strand
CATAATAAATTCTAGTGTTATTTTCTTCCCTTCCACTTAATTGTCTGAGACTTTTCAACAACAGTGGTGAAGCTTCCATAAAACACAGGGGGGTTCTGGTCAAGAAACCCAACACTGCTCCAAAAAATAAATAATAAACAAACAAACAAACAAACAAAGAAACAAATAGAACTTAAAGAAAAAAGAGCAGTGTGGTGCTGCATACCTTTGATCCCAGCCCTGGGGATGCAGACACAGGTCGACATCTGTGAGTTCAAGCCCAGCCTGGTCTACATAGTGAGCTCCAGGCC
>NW_008417094.1:0-290 GCF_000622305.1 Nannospalax galili | reverse complement strand
TTTTTTTCCTGAATTGCTTCTAAGGACAGTGACGAGAAATTTGGAAGATCTCTGCACTGTGTTGTTCATGAATGGCATTGTTTAATAATAAGCAACAGGAAAGAATAAAGAATGAAGGTAAGAAACAAAAGATTAACCCAGTACCAAAGATGAACATTAGTGTTCAGTCTTTCCATGTTCCTCTAAGTCAACACTTACAGGCCGGGCATGGTGGCGCACGCCTTTAGTCCCAGCACTCCGGAGGCAGAGGCAGACAGATCTCTGTGAATTCAAGGCCAGCCTGGTCTACA
>NW_008417093.1:0-290 GCF_000622305.1 Nannospalax galili | reverse complement strand
CTGGAGGGATGGCTCAGCAGTTAAGAGCACTGGCTGCTCTTGCAGAGAACCGGGGTTTGACTCCTAGCACCCACAAGGTGGCTCAACACTGCTTTTAACTCCAGTACCAGATGGTCGGACGCCCTCTTCTGGTCTCTGAACTCTGCAGGCCGTGCATTCATATGGTGTACTTACACATATGTAGGCACAACACTCATACACATAAAATAAAAATAAATAAACCAAGAACTTTTTTTTTTAATTTTTGCTTTATGTGTATGG
Source organism: Nannospalax galili (assembly GCF_000622305.1). Taxonomy (NCBI): domain Eukaryota; kingdom Metazoa; phylum Chordata; class Mammalia; order Rodentia; family Spalacidae; genus Nannospalax; species Nannospalax galili. The sequence goes on along the minus strand of NW_008417093.1, from coordinate 29 downwards.
GTGTATAGACTGCGTGGATGTGAGTTCAC
>NW_008417092.1:0-290 GCF_000622305.1 Nannospalax galili | reverse complement strand
AGGACTTCTCTCTACCTTGTGGGCATGCCCGCTTGCTTGTTCTTTTAAAGATAAAAACCATATCTGCTTCTGAAACTGCCTGAGAACAGATGGCATCCTTTAGGCAGATTCATTCAAAACTAAGCACATGCTGTAAGCAAATGTGTTCTTGGCACTACACTGTCCCTTGGGAAAAAGTCTCAGGATGATTAGTCATCTGCATGAAGAGAGCTTTGGCATATTGTGTTAGTCTGTGTAGATACTATGTTAGGAGGTAGTACAGAGAAAGAAGGAAAATAAGCCCTGGCCCT
>NW_008417091.1:0-290 GCF_000622305.1 Nannospalax galili | reverse complement strand
GAGGAAATAAATGTAAGTGTCAAATCTCTAACATGGACAACGCATACAGGAGGAAACTGGAAAGAGAAAACCAGTGAATAAAAAGTCAGTCACAATGTAATTTAGTTTCGGTTATAGAAAATAAAATTTAGTGCCATGTGTGGTAGCACATGCTTTTAAACCCCAATCTCTATGAGTTCAAGGCCAGCCTGGTCTACACCATGAGTGCCAGATCAACTGGGGCTACAGGGAAACCTTGTCTGAAAAAGGCAAAACACAAGAAAGAAGAAAGAGAGAGAGAGAGAGAGAGA
>NW_008417090.1:0-290 GCF_000622305.1 Nannospalax galili | reverse complement strand
GTGCTCTGGGTGAGGTTGGATTTGCATCCCCTTTAAGGATGTCAAAGAGGGACTTTAAGTCTCCAGTGGTCAACTTTAAATAAGGATGTAGCCAATTAATATCGCCCAATAGTTTTTGGAAATCATTCAAGGTTTGTAGTTTATCAAGTCTAAGAATAGCCCTTTGATTAGTTATTTTCTGTCCAATAAGTTGAAAACCCAAATAAGAGTAGGGATCCTGTGTCTGTACTTTTTCAGGGGCAATTTGTAAACCTGCATCCAATAAATCAGATTTTAACTGAGCATAACAT
>NW_008417089.1:0-290 GCF_000622305.1 Nannospalax galili | reverse complement strand
TGTGTATGTGTATTTGTAAATGTATGTGTGTATATGTAACAATAATAATCAATGAAGAGGACAAGAGCTTGTCAGGGAGTTGTGAGGGGATATGGGAAGAGTTGAAGAGGCATTGAGGGTATGGAAATACAAAACTTTTGTATGAAATTATCAAAAAATTACATTAAAAATAAGTTCCCACTCATTTATTGAGGTGTTTACACACCGTGTCCATTTAGGTGGATCTCTGAGTTCAAGGTTAGCCTTGTCTACATAGTGAGTTCCAGGACAGCTGGGACTACAGGGAGACC
>NW_008417088.1:0-290 GCF_000622305.1 Nannospalax galili | reverse complement strand
ACTACATACGCCTTCAAAATTCTACTGCTCTAGGTTGTCTCTGATATTGTTAGAGTTCTCAAATTCCTTGTTTGTTTATAAAATATTTATTACAAATACTTAGCAGTTAGCCTGGTTTTTCTTGCTATAATTTAAATATTATTCTTGAAAATATTTAAGAATACTATGTGTGTCTTTAACTTTTACAAGACATGAAGAAGTTTAAGTAGTTTTAGACTTCTTAAATAGAATTTTGATTTTCTTACATGTAACTTGCAGGTGGCTGAGAAATTAAAACATAAAGCACTGTC
>NW_008417087.1:0-290 GCF_000622305.1 Nannospalax galili | reverse complement strand
AAAAAAAAAAACTGCCTACATTTCTATGGGGTCTTTTCACCCTAACTGCCTAGCCAGTTCCTGCCTCCTAGTCTTATCATACCATCCTCTGAAGGGGTTACCCAAATTTCCAGTATGGAATAGAGACGCAGACCACTCCTCTTCTTCCATGCTGAACAGGGATGCAGAGTGAGGCAATGGAGTACTCCTTCAGTGAGTCTGTCTAGTAGCCTCCCAAATTGCGTAACTTTTATCTCTAAGGGGAAAAGAAAGTCCTTGAGTCATGACTAGGAGATGTGAAGGAGAAGTAA
>NW_008417086.1:0-290 GCF_000622305.1 Nannospalax galili | reverse complement strand
TCCATTGACATAAGATGGAGCCGAATTTTAACTCTGTACTTCCACAGTGAGGCAGTAGAAATATTTGGGAATATACCTGTGAACGTGGCATGGTTCATCAGCACAGTTCAGAGATACATCTGATGGAATGGGTGTCCCTTTGATTGAGGTCTACTCCAAAAATCTTTTAAGAGTTCTGAAGGAAAAGTTCCCAGAAAAAAACTTCATCTTGAACTGAACTTTCTGAGAGGCTCACCAGCTGATTAGCATTTTAATGACTGTGGAGACTTTGGAATGTTGCAGAACCAGAG
>NW_008417085.1:0-290 GCF_000622305.1 Nannospalax galili | reverse complement strand
TTACCTACATGCAGCCAATACATGCATACACATAAAATAAAAAATAATAAAATTTTTTTTTAATTAACCTGTTGTGAAGCCTGGTGTGAATGCACAGGAAAGGGTGTCCACTCTAGAACTTTACCAGGCTCCTCGGTGAACACAAGATACAGATGTCTTAGTCATATTCATCCACATATCAGCTCAAACAAAATTCCTAATAGAACTTGCAGTAGTCACTGTTCTCATTGCTGTGACAAAATATTTGACAAAAGCAGTTTAGAAAGGAAGGGTTTATTTTGGCTCACAGT
>NW_008417084.1:0-290 GCF_000622305.1 Nannospalax galili | reverse complement strand
TAACAGCTTAAACAGACTCATAACACAAAAAGAAATTGAAATAGTAATACACAATCTCCTGGCTAAAAAAAGCCCAGGACCAGATGGATTTACTGTGGAATTATATCAGACATTTAAAGAAGACCTACATCCCATATTACTTAATTTATTCCAAAAGATAGAAAAAGGGAGAGAATTTCTAAATTCCTTTGATGAAACCAGCATCACTCTAATACCACAGGCAGGTAAAGATAAAACCAAAAAAGAAAACTATAGACCCATATCCTTAAAGGACATAGATGCAAAAATTC
>NW_008417083.1:0-290 GCF_000622305.1 Nannospalax galili | reverse complement strand
AAGTAAGGTTTCAATTTGTGTGTCATTGAAATAAATTCTGAATAGTGAGTTCTAGGCTATGATCACTGAAGCAGGAAGAAGTGGATGTTTTTAGAAACTAGGCCAGTGAGTCTCTTGGGCTGTGATTCAGAGGCAGGACTCTATCCACAGCAGGAGATTTGGAATTCCTACTTCTGGGCTCCAGCTGGGCACCTGATGTTTATGTAGGCCTCCTTTACAGACTTAAAAAATGCTACATTTGCCTATCATGGCCCTAGGACCCTTACCTATTTTATATTTTTATATTATAT
>NW_008417082.1:0-290 GCF_000622305.1 Nannospalax galili | reverse complement strand
TTTTTTTCTGGTTTGGGCTTGAACAAGTCTTATGTATACTGTCGACTGTGCAACTGCCCAGTTGTATCTAGACAGAACAGTTTCCTTGTATTCATCTACCACCTCTGGCCTTTAAAATCTTTCTATCCTCTCTTCCTCAATGATCCCTGAACCTTTGGAAGAAAGGGTGTCATAGAAGTGTCCCATTTGGGGGTCAGCACTCCATAGTCGAGTATTCTCTATACCTTGACCAGCTGTGGGCCTCTATGTTAATTGCCATTTACTGCAAAAAGGAGCCTCTCTGGTGAGAG
>NW_008417081.1:0-290 GCF_000622305.1 Nannospalax galili | reverse complement strand
GTACTTTCCTGAGTTTCCTGTGTCTACACTTTCAAAACTCAAATTCGTTCACTACACGTCATCTCTTACTGTATTCACTATACCACAGACACACGTGAGATTAAACGTCTAAGCAGGGCCTGGCTGGGAGACTATCCCTTACTATGCTGGTTTTCCTTGTTGTTTGGTTAAATGTATCTGCTGGCACTGCTCGCACATCTGTTTCAGGTCTTTGCACAAATGTCACCCTTGAGTGAATAGCTGAAGAGATCATCACTACAAAGTACCCCTTCCTCTTTTATCAGTCTCCC
>NW_008417080.1:0-290 GCF_000622305.1 Nannospalax galili | reverse complement strand
TCATTGAAAAAGAATTATGGCTTTAAATTTTTTTAAAAAAAATCCTACACAAATGTGATTCTTTGAATGAAAATGTCCCCTATAGGCTCCAAGTGTTTGGACAATTTGTTCCCACATGATGGCGCGATTTTGGGAGTTTTCAGAGGGTGTTGCTATCCTGGACGAAGCTTGTCACTGGGGGAGGGCTTACAGAGTTCTTAAGCCTGCCTAGATCGCCAGTCAGTCTCTCACTTCCTGTGCTGCATGATGATGTGAGAGCTTCACTTCTACTGCTCTTGCTCCAGCCACCT
>NW_008417079.1:0-290 GCF_000622305.1 Nannospalax galili | reverse complement strand
TGTTTCAGGTCATGTTGAATAAGTCATTTACTAAACTTGCTTAGGTTTTTTGATTTAAAAAGTTAAATCCCAGGTCTAAAATAAACTCAAAATAAGTCTTTGTATTCAAATAACAACTGCCAAGGAGTTTATATTTAATTTATTGTTTGTTTTGAACTTGGATTTTTGCATGGCTAGTACTTTACAGTGATGCCAAATCTAAAGGCAAGCTATTGGCACACACCATGAGAGAATCCTGACGTTGGCCTCAAAGGCTGGGAAACTTGCCCCAGTGCCGACTTTTACTAGAT
>NW_008417078.1:0-290 GCF_000622305.1 Nannospalax galili | reverse complement strand
AGGCTTTAGAGGTGAACTCACATGGAGGGACATCTGGAGACACAAACTTGATTCATTAGGTCTTAATATATATGACAGATGCATGAAATCCTTTTGCCGGGCAAGGAAGGGGCATAGACAAGAGGAGAGGAATTATAAATATGATTAAGATGTGCTGCAAGATGCATAGAATTTCAAGTAAAGCTATATATTTAAAAAGGCTTGTTTCACGCAGATTTATACATACTGGTATTATACATACCAGTTTTCTCTTCAAAAATCTAAGAGTTTTGGTGTTAAATTCCATGTAA
>NW_008417077.1:0-290 GCF_000622305.1 Nannospalax galili | reverse complement strand
TACACATAGAATAAAAATAAGTAAAAAAATAAAACAAACTGATTATCTTACCAAAGAGCATTGGCTAATGGAGATAGAGAGAATATAATTGCATTTAATTATATCCCAGATTAATTAAAGTGAGTAGAAACAATAGAGTTACAGCAATAGATCTAGGCAGCCAGGAGGGAAAGATGATATTCCTCTGGTGTGTCCTCTCTCTGTCTCTCTCTCTCTCTCTGTCCGTTTCTCTCTCTCTCTCTCTGTCTCTGTCTCTCTGTATGTATGTATGTATGTATGTATGTATGTAT
>NW_008417076.1:0-290 GCF_000622305.1 Nannospalax galili | reverse complement strand
TTTCCCAGTGACAAACCTGCATCTAGTGTGCCCAATAAGACAGGAAGGAGGACTTGAGGTGGGTGCCAGTGCTGGAGGAAAATGAGAGTAGAGCGAGGGAAGACTGTCTGACCATACTGATTCTGCCTGGTGGTTTTAGCCAAACTGGTTTTAATGTAGCTTCTTGTAGAATTTTGCACAACACTGACTTTCTAAAAGGTATCAAGTTCCATGGTGCCAGTTCTGTTTCATTATATTATGTGGGTAAAGTTTTAACCATGAATGATTTGAGCATCAGCAAAAGTCTAGAG
>NW_008417075.1:0-290 GCF_000622305.1 Nannospalax galili | reverse complement strand
AGTCACATTTGTCCTCATTTCATATAGTAAAGGACATCTTATTCTGTTGAGTATAAACAAGAGGAACTCCTGCCTCAGAAGTATGTGACTGCTCAGTTTTCCCAACAAAAATTTCAAGTCTACAAGTTTTACCTTCTCATTTGGGTGCAATTTTAGAAGAGGAAAGTCTTTGGAAGAGCTGCAAATAAATGAAAATAATTGTCTCAGTTGCCAAACAAAATAGGATACTGCTGTAAATACCACTCCTAAAACCAGTGAGAACAAAGATACTATATATGAAGTAATCTGGA
>NW_008417074.1:0-290 GCF_000622305.1 Nannospalax galili | reverse complement strand
CCCGGGTGCAGGCCCATTTCTTGTCTTGGCACCCCAAATACCGGGGCTAACCTCTCGGCCCAGAGCCACCACTGCTTCCTGCTCCTTTGCAACTGGACCAATCCAGTTCCTCCCTGAGGCCCACAGGAACACTCTAGGCCTGGCCCCGCCCTCACCACCCTTTACTTTTCTGGGTGCCACAGCTACCAGCTTCCTGAGACCAGCATCTATCCTGGGCCCTTCTTCCAGGGCAGCCCAGCCCCCAAATTCCTGAGGGCAGCATCTTTTCTGGAGGGACCCAGACCTTAGGA
>NW_008417073.1:0-290 GCF_000622305.1 Nannospalax galili | reverse complement strand
TTTTTTTAGGATTATTAATTCTTTGAGAATTTCACACAGCATATTTTGATCATATCCACCAACCTTCTCTGCTTAATTTCATCCAGACCTCCCCCCACCTCCCTTCCAGATTTGTGTCTTTTTTATTTGATAACCCATCAACTCTAATTCACACTGTCCTTGTCCTCCTGGCTGTGAACCTGGGGCTCGTTCCACCCACCAGGAGCCGCACTTAAAGAAAGTTGACTTTCCCTTCCCCTAGAAGCTATCACCTGTCCATAGCTCTTCAGTTAGGGGTGGGCTCATGACCC
>NW_008417072.1:0-290 GCF_000622305.1 Nannospalax galili | reverse complement strand
TCACAGTTTCAGAAGGAGGGGAGGGGTTTGGAAGCCCTACTCTCTCATGTATCATTGATAAAGTTTATTGCACCCATCTCACACACACACACGCACGCACACACACTTAAAAATAATAAAAAGTAATTTAAAATATACTTTACTTATTATTTTTAAATTTTGTGTGTATGAGTGTTTTGCCTGCATGTATGTAAGTGCATCCGTGTCCTGCAGTGCCTGTGGAGGCCAGAAGAGTTGTTTCAGATCCCCTGGAACTGGAGTTACAGATGGTTGTTAGTCACCATGTGGGT
>NW_008417071.1:0-288 GCF_000622305.1 Nannospalax galili | reverse complement strand
GTCTAGACTTAGGTAGATAGTAAGGAGCAGTGCTCACATCTTTGAGGACTGAGCACCTATGTAAATTACCTGGAATTCTTATTCAAGAGAAATTTGCCTCTTCTTCACCACTTGTTAATTTATGCAACCATTTATTCATATCAGTATGGGCTCATGGGTAGTATTTTATACTGTGAGTTTTATTCGAGTACTGCTTTTATTTTGTGGCTAAAATTGCTCCAGCTGTGAATCTTCTTAGGTGGCTCCTGTGCCATACTCGTGTGTGTGTGTGTGTGTGTGTGTGTGTGT
>NW_008417070.1:0-290 GCF_000622305.1 Nannospalax galili | reverse complement strand
CACCTCCTACTCTCTGATGCATAAGACACAAACAGGGAGTTGTGATAAACAAGTTCTGCAAAGTACAGATCAAAAGCAAGATGTGGACTGGAGAATGCTTAAAATGATAGAAATGGCCTGAAGGTGGCTCAGTGGGTAAAGTGCTTACTGTCAAAACAGAAGGGTCTGAATCCAGATCCTCGGTACTCGTGTAAAAGCTGGGCTTGGTGTGTGTCTCTTCCCTCAGGTCTGGGGAGTTGTGTCTAGACAGGAGAATTCCAGAGACTTGATGTTCTGCCTGTTTATCTGAA
>NW_008417069.1:0-290 GCF_000622305.1 Nannospalax galili | reverse complement strand
AAAAAAATTAAAATGACATTTATTTATTTTATGTGTGGTATATGTATGTGTGGGCATGGGCATGCCACAGCATACATGTGGAGGTCTGAGAACACCTCATGGGAGTCAATTCTCTCCTTCCACCCTGTAGATCAAACTCAGGTCATTAGACTTAGTAGTAAAGACCTTCACCCACTGAACCATCTCACTAGCCCCAAATTTCATTTCTTATGTTATAAATGACATTGTGTTCTTTTTCTTCTTTAAAATAAATACTTATTCTAGCCAGGCATCATGGTGTACACCTTTAA
>NW_008417068.1:0-290 GCF_000622305.1 Nannospalax galili | reverse complement strand
TTGTATTTGTGTTATACAGCAGCTGTTTCACATTGCACTGCATCTTCCAAGCCATGTTGAAATATTAACTTCCAGTACTATCTGATCTGATTTTGAGAGAGTGTCTTTAGTTGCTTCATGTGTTAGAGGCTTTGAACCTATGGGAGAGACTGTGGAACCTGTGTGGGTGATTAGGTCATTGGAGCTGCGGTCCCAGAAGAGATTAAAGTAATTCTTGTGGGATCTCAATTAGTTCCCTAGGGAGTAGACAGTTATACGTGAGGCCACATATTGCCTTTGGTCTTCTCTAT
>NW_008417067.1:0-290 GCF_000622305.1 Nannospalax galili | reverse complement strand
GGGTGGGGATGCCCAAGATGGTCTGTTTCCTGGCCTGGGAGAGCCAGTGTTGGCCACCCTTTAAGACATACCCCAGGTGGTTACCTGCTTCATACACAACTGAGCCTTTTTACCAGCTACCTTGTATCCAAGCTGGTCTAGAGTCTGTAACAGGTCCTTGGTTGCCTCTTCACAAGTAACTTTATCTCGGGCTGCTATCAGGAGATCATCTTATGTACTGGAGGAGGCTTATAGTGGGATGGGAGGCCTGATACTCATGGAGGTCCTGATGGAGTGCCTCATTGAAGATA
>NW_008417066.1:0-290 GCF_000622305.1 Nannospalax galili | reverse complement strand
AATAGAATTTGTATAAGTACGTTGTCTCTATTATCTCTAATACCCTTGCACAGGTATCCTACAGTATGTTAATGTTTTAAATGTTATGTATGTTCATTTAAACAGACTTGCTATTAAAATCTATTCAGTATCCTATTCTGCTAAAAGGATAAGGTGACAATTTAATGCTATTTTTTATTTTTGGCTCTGAACTCAAACAGATAGAAAACTATATATGGATATCACATTGCCTTAGGTTGATGGTGTGTATTGTTGATTCATTGGCCTTTACATTCCCCATATTTGCTTGT
>NW_008417065.1:0-290 GCF_000622305.1 Nannospalax galili | reverse complement strand
GAGATCCGCCTGCCTCTGCCTCCCAAGTGCTGGGACTAAAGGTATGTGCTATCATACCCAGCTTATTTAAATTTTTTAATTCACTAAAATTATATATAATTATAAGCCATGTAGTGAATGCTCAGTAATTACACAGGGCCTAGTGGCTACCATACTAAACATCAGAGACACAATATTTCAATTACTGAAGACAATTTTAGTGGACAGTATTGTTCTAGAATGATTAAGGAAAAAATGGAGTTCAGACAATTAGACACCAGAATAATGAGACTAATATGCTGAGGAAGGCT
>NW_008417064.1:0-290 GCF_000622305.1 Nannospalax galili | reverse complement strand
AAATTGAGCCCTTTATGCTAAAAGCTGGGTGGGGCCTGTCAGGCTGTATAAAAGAAACAGGGCTGGATGGTCTTCTAGAACTTCCAACTCCTCACTCAGTGTCTCTTTGATAGGAGGCTTTTGGAAGTCCTGACCTCAGAGGCTGACCCTCTGTGCCTGGGGGTGGTGCATGGTGAACGGCAGTGATACACTGTTTAGCACTAATGGAAGGGGACTTGGTGGGGCCCCTGGAGCAGGCGTGTCAGCCTCCTTCCAGCTCCCAAGGCCCGTTTGGGAGACACCATGGTGGC
>NW_008417063.1:0-290 GCF_000622305.1 Nannospalax galili | reverse complement strand
AGATATGAGATACATTGTATGGATAAAATAAAAAGAATCAGAAGAGGTGGATGAGGAAGGAAGGGCTATTTGGGGAGGATGGGACATGCATAATCTTGCAGAAATTTTAGCATGAGGGGTTCTGTGAAAGAAGTGTTTCCAAGGACTTTGATTCTACATTGAATTGAATGTATTGGGGTGTGCAGGTACAAAGGAGTGAGCTATACTCAACAGTAAAAATGCAAATCAACAAACCAGCAACTCATTTTGAAATTAATTCATCTAAAAATGCAAAGTGTAAAAAATAAAAT
>NW_008417062.1:0-286 GCF_000622305.1 Nannospalax galili | reverse complement strand
GTGTGTGTGTGTGTGTGTGTGTGTGTGTGTGTGTGTACACTGTATATGTGTGAGTGGGCAAGAAAGCAGTGAAATGGGTTCAGTTTGGATGAGAAGTGTCTCCCATAGGCTGTCGTGTTTGGTTGGTGGTGCTGTTTGGGTAGAGTCATAGATTGTTTAGGAGGTGTGGCCGTGCTGGAGGAAGAACATCACTGGGGGCTGGCTTTGAGAGTTCATAACCTTGCTCCACTTCCAGCTTGCTCTCTCTGCTTCCTGTGTGTGCTTAAAGATGTGAGGTCTGAGTTTT
>NW_008417061.1:0-290 GCF_000622305.1 Nannospalax galili | reverse complement strand
CCAAGCACCAAAGAATACATTTTCTATTCAGCACCCCATGGAACTTTTTCAGCAATTGACCACATACTGGGTCAACCATCAACAAATACAAAAAAAATTGAAATAATTACATGCATTCTATCGGACCACAATGCGATAAAGCTCAAAATCAACACGGGACAAAGCCCTAGACACTATATGAATTCATGGCAATTAAACAACACACTCCTAAACAATCAGTGGTTCAAAGGAGAAATTATGAAAGAAATAAAAGAATTCCTAGAATTCAACAAAAAGGACAATACAACACA
>NW_008417060.1:0-290 GCF_000622305.1 Nannospalax galili | reverse complement strand
AGTATTGAGCTAGTTTTGGTTAGGAAACTAGTCAAAGATCTCAGGAATAAGAACATAAGTGGGCCTTTCCCAAGGCTAGAAGTGTGGCAGGGTGTGAGGAAAGGGGAGAGAGTGGAGGTACTTTGGCTGGAAAGCATTCAAGAAGCATTCTTCTTTTTTTTTTAATCATTCATTTTAATTTTAGGCCTGCCAGGTTTGAATACATAAAATCTTCAGACATTCTTTTCTTTGAGATCTGGGTCAAATAGATACAGGCCATGGGTTCATTTTAATCCTCTGTAAGAAAAAAT
>NW_008417059.1:0-290 GCF_000622305.1 Nannospalax galili | reverse complement strand
TAAATAACACACTCCCGAATGAGGAATGGAACAAAGAACAAGAAATTAATAAAGAAATGGAAGCCCTGGAATGAAATTAAAATGAGAATAAACACATAAAAACCTCTGGCACACTTTGAAAGTAGTCCTAAGAGGGCAGTTTGTAGCTTTTAGTGCCTGCATTAAAACATCAGAAAGAGCACATATAAATGACTTGACAATACAACTCAAGACTTTGGAAAACGAGAACAAACCAAATTTAGTAGATGAGAAGAAATAACAAAAATCAGAGCAGAAATTAATGAAATGGA
>NW_008417058.1:0-290 GCF_000622305.1 Nannospalax galili | reverse complement strand
AACAGAGGGAACCATAATAGTCCAACAACCTACTGACAAATTATACATACATTATCCCTACATGGGTCCGTGTGTATAGCTGAAGGCTACATAACTAGAAACAGTGCCAGGCAGGAGATACCTTCCTTGAGTTGTTGGCCAGGGTGGTCCAAGAGACTTCCAAACTTACTCAGGCTATTGCCACAGCCCGTGATGGCCTCCCAGAACTGGAAGGTAAGACCCTACTGCCGAAGACAGAGCATACTTCAGACACAGAATTTGGAGCAATAGAGCTGCAACTGACCTGAAAC
>NW_008417057.1:0-290 GCF_000622305.1 Nannospalax galili | reverse complement strand
GAGAAAAACAAGATGTAAAGACATGCTGTGTAATCTCTGATTCTCATAAACGCCCTGCAATGTAGTAATGACTGACTCTTTTTTCTTTCTCTTTCTTTATTTTTTCACAATGGACAAGAAAACAGGGTGAAAGAGTTTGAAGTAATTCTCTAAACCCTCAACGTTCTACAAGTTTATTTTATATTCAATTTGTACTGATTTTCGATATTTATAAACCATGTTCCCACAGATACTGAAGTAGTTGATGTCACCAATTCATCCCCTAAGCATCTTAATGAGACAGAATTCTG
>NW_008417056.1:0-290 GCF_000622305.1 Nannospalax galili | reverse complement strand
CTTCTATGCACTTACATACATGCAGGCAAAACATTCATACACATAAAAAAAAGAATTGATCCTCCAAGAGCCACCCAAAGTGCCAAACGTGTAGCGCCCTGTTACTCTCCTGTCTCCCAGATTCTGATGCATTCATTAGTCAGAACGATTCAGCATAGATGACACCATTCAAAATAAGCAAAAATCAGCATAAGGGTCTCCAAGGAATTCAGTTAGGAACAGGAGAGCACTGCAGTAGGAGCCCACAGCAGTAGTAAACACCGGGCATCTTCAAAGAGACCCGGGAGATG
>NW_008417055.1:0-291 GCF_000622305.1 Nannospalax galili | reverse complement strand
TTTTTACTGCATAAAGTGTTCTGGGCTTGCACCTGTGGTCATTTAGAACTGGGAATACTTTGTTCCAGGCTCTTCTGGCTTGCATAGTTTGCATTGAAAATTCAGCTATAATTTTGATGGGCTTTCCTTTATATGTGACTTCTTGTTTTTCTCCTGTATTTTCAGCATTCTCTCTTTGTTCTGTATATTTAGTGTTTGTACTGAATAGCTTTAGCTGTCAACTTGACACAACTGGTAGAGGGAGCCTCAATTGAGGAACCGCTTCTATTGGACTACCTGTGGACATGTCAG
>NW_008417054.1:0-290 GCF_000622305.1 Nannospalax galili | reverse complement strand
TCTTCCAGATAGGAGAGCAGGATGAGTTATGAGAGTCTGGATGAGATTTCACAGAATTCAAGGTACCTAGCTTTGGAAAAGTAATAAGAAACTAAAACGGAAGAAAAAACCCTTCCTTCCCTCTGAAAAAATTGGGTAGATTAGTTCTCTATTTCTGTTGTAATCTCAACATTTTCCCTGTCTTTTCACTGATCAAAAATGAATGCAAATGGTTTTCATAAATGTTAAATGATTTTCACGAATAAACCTACCAGGAAAACAAATTATTTCACAACTTAGTTAAAAAACAG
>NW_008417053.1:0-290 GCF_000622305.1 Nannospalax galili | reverse complement strand
TGACACACAAGTGAATAAAGAGTATCAACACAAGGAACAGCTAGCTACACCATCACTGTAAAGACTTCTTCCCTTGGAGGGGGTGTTCATTCTGACAACTTTCAAATTCAGATCTCTCTGAGTTTGAGGTCAATCTGGTCTACAGAGCTAGTTCCAGGGCTACACAGTGAGGCCCTGCCTAAGTTAAAAAGGGGGACAGGATGGATAACTCAAACAAAATTATACATAATACATAATTGTTTTGTCTTTGTTGGTTGTTTGTTAACAGGGTCTCTCTAGTCACAGCCGAC
>NW_008417052.1:0-290 GCF_000622305.1 Nannospalax galili | reverse complement strand
CCTCCAGTGTGACATCACATGGCTCCAATGTGCCAACACTATCGCCCCTTGGAATATTATATTGGTTCAATATGCCATCACGATGTTTGGATATAATTTCAAAAACTTCCATAGTGACATCAGAATGATCCGTGGTGACATCAGCATATTACAATATGATTTCACAGTGTTCCATTTCGACATCACAATGCTACAATGTGAAATCACTGTGTTCCAATGTGCCACACTAACCCCACATTTGCCATTATATTGCTCAAATGTGCCATCACAGTTTTATAATATGACTTCTC
>NW_008417051.1:0-290 GCF_000622305.1 Nannospalax galili | reverse complement strand
GAAATAACTGAGTTGAAATCAAGAATGTGGCTAAGAAAGATGAGATCATTGGTCCATTCAAAAATAAGTATTCTACCATTCAGAGTAGCACTGTTCATTATTGTCATTAGCACAGGATATAGCCACACAGCAGGGCTCACAGCCCAGTATCTTCACTCAATGGCTCTTTAATGTTGAACAATTTACTCAGTATCTCTGCCCTCTCTTCTCTTATCTGCAAAGCAGTCCTTACCTCCCTAGGACTGCTCTGAGGATTAAAAGGGATAATACATAAAAAGCACTTAGCACAA
>NW_008417050.1:0-290 GCF_000622305.1 Nannospalax galili | reverse complement strand
CCCATTTCTGCCTGGGTCATAGGCTCTAGGGGACAACCTAGTACTATTATTTCACTAAATGAACATAGTAATATTGTGCCCCAAAATTTTATCTTTATAACCATAGATTAGTACATCTCTCAATCTTCATCAAAGTAACTTATTTTTTCCATAGTGATTAACCCACAACCAGTCAACATGCTGAAGTGCTCAGCTCTAAGTGGGACATCCATATAACACAGGCTCTGGGATCATCACATAAGAGGGGTCAGAAAGATGGCAAGAGCCAGAGTGAGTAGACATCTGCAGAA
>NW_008417049.1:0-290 GCF_000622305.1 Nannospalax galili | reverse complement strand
AGGGAAAGTTTGAGCAAGGGAGCAGCCCTATGTGGTTGAGCCCACAAAGCCCATCACTCCTACAAGGAAATAGTAGCTATTGTTTCTATTGTTGCAGTCTATTGTTACCCACCAGGGGAACTAGCTTATTTTCCAACAGTACTTCTATGAAAAGGATGAGACAAATTAACTTCGACCTTCTGACACCATCAGGAACATAGTATCCCAAACCCTTAAAATAGGAACAAAACATTTGTTGTAAACATGAAGAGGAAAAGAAGAACATGTTCCTTTTGTATATGTCTGATGTT
>NW_008417048.1:0-290 GCF_000622305.1 Nannospalax galili | reverse complement strand
CACTAGAAGCAAATCAAACGCTTCGGTGCAAAAATGTGCCTCTGATGTTAGTGATGAGTTTATAGTAAATAACCCGCCCCTGGCATTCACAGCGTAACCTGGAAAACAGGCTCATGTAGACCCTCGCTGGAGTACACTTGACATTCAGCTTGACTCACAGAAACATTTATTCAGCATCTAGTAGGTACAAGTAACTCTGCTGGCATGTGATGAGTGTTTCAGACCTGCCTTTGGTGCCTTCTCTATCCTGGAGCAAGGAACCAAAAGAAAATATCCAGTGGCCGGAGAGA
>NW_008417047.1:0-290 GCF_000622305.1 Nannospalax galili | reverse complement strand
TGTGTGTGTGTATGTGTATGCTGTGCACATGAGGGTGTGCACACCTGTGTGTGAGTGACAGTGGCAACCAGGGGATGTTGTGTGTCTCCCTCTAGGGTCTCACTGAGCTTAGAACTCACCATTTTGGCCAGACTAGCTGGCCAGCAAGTTCCTGACTCTAACCTTCAAAGCATGGCTTTTCATGTGGCTGCTGGGAATTTGAACTCAAATCTTTATGTTCACATACCAAGTGCTCTTGCCCAGTGAGACATCTCCCCAGGCCCTGAACTTGCTTTTAATTACACATTTTT
>NW_008417046.1:0-290 GCF_000622305.1 Nannospalax galili | reverse complement strand
TAAACACAACAGAGCCTAGAGTATGTGGAAATGCAGATACAAAGAACAGAGAGAGGAGAAGGGAGCAACCACGTCAACCAGGTCATGTGTCAATTTCTTGCACCTGCTATAAGGAATTACCACAAATTTGTTGGCTTACAACAATAAGAATATATTCTCAGGCTGATAAGATGACTCAACGGGCAAAGGCACTCGAACCAAGCCTGGGTTCCATCTTAGGGACCAACATGATAGAAGGAAAGAACCAACTCCTTAAAACTGACCTTTGACCTCCACATGTGCATTATGGC
>NW_008417045.1:0-290 GCF_000622305.1 Nannospalax galili | reverse complement strand
CTCCTATTCACCAGTCAAGGACTTTCTTTTCTCCCTACAGATAAGAGATATACAATTTGGGAGTCCTTTAGATAGACCCACTGAGGAGGTATCCCAATTGCCTCAACCTGCATCCCTGTACAGCATGGAAGAAGCCAGAGTGGCCTGTGTCCTGATTCCCCATCCGCAAGTTGGGTAAGCTCTTCAGAGAATGGTGTGATAACAATAGGAGACAGGAATTGGCTAGGTAGTTAGGGTAAAAAAAAGACCTCAAAGAAAAGTAGCCAGTTTCTTGGCTAAAAGTCAAAATG
>NW_008417044.1:0-290 GCF_000622305.1 Nannospalax galili | reverse complement strand
CTTGGAGCAATAGAGCTGGAACTGACCTGGAAGCCTCCTCCCTGAAGACTAACTCTCAGTATCAGAGGACACTATGCAAGCTACCAAGGGAGAAAACCAAATAGTCCTACTCAGCTGTAAAGCCTAATAAACACAGCAATGACCAGTCAGTCCATCAAACTGCTTCTATTGGTGTACCAGTGACACTTTTATATTGGAGGTAATCACAGCTGTCTAATTGGACTTAAGGCCGAAACTCATGTGTGGTACTGTAAACACAGAGTATCTCACCACTCATCAAAGAAGCTTCG
>NW_008417043.1:0-290 GCF_000622305.1 Nannospalax galili | reverse complement strand
CCAGAAGATCGTGACTGAATCCCAGATGTCCAGCCTTGAGCTACTTTGCTGAATTTTGGTTTTGCTTAGGTGTGCCCAATTCTTCCCTTTGAAATAAGTGCTTGTTTTGGATTTTACAGGATCTCCCAGTTAAGAGAATTTAAAAAGAGACTATGGACTTTTAAGTGTTGTACTGTCTTATGTTGTGATATCAACATCATATCTTGGGGACATGAATTGGAAAGGTTAGAGTTTAATAATGATGTGTTTGTGTGTCAATTTGACAAGGGGTCAATTGTGCTGGATAGCTT
>NW_008417042.1:0-290 GCF_000622305.1 Nannospalax galili | reverse complement strand
TAGGTTTCCTCCTCAGTCAAACCTCTCTGGAAACACACTCCCATACACTCCAAGAGGTGTCTTCTAGGTGGTTCTAAATCCAGCTAAGCTGACATTTAACCATCCTGGAGGCTTACAAGATTCGGTGACTTGCGCAGTCTCTGGAGCTAGGAAGTGGTACAGTCGGGATTCCAATGTCTGCATTGCTTTTAAAAATGTTTTATTGTTTTTATTTCCTTGTATGAGTGTATTGCCTGCATGTCTGTAAATGCACCCATGTGTGTGCAATGCCCACAGAAGACAGAAGAGAG
>NW_008417041.1:0-290 GCF_000622305.1 Nannospalax galili | reverse complement strand
CAAGCCCTAGTCCTAGCCCTCTCCCTTGCCCTAGCCCTTCCCCTACGCCTAGCTCTAACTCTGAACCTTTAACCTTAACCCCAGCCCTAGCCATAGACCTAACCTTAATCCGAACCAAAATCCTAATCCCTAACCCCTAACCACTAATCCTAAATTTAACACTAACACTAACCCTAACCCTAAGAGTAACCCTAACCCTCATCCTAACCCTAACCCTAATCATAAACCTAACCCCTAAATCTAATCCTAAGCCGAACCCTATCCCTATGCCTAACACTATCGCTAAACCC
>NW_008417040.1:0-290 GCF_000622305.1 Nannospalax galili | reverse complement strand
ATCAGGGTTTGAAGCCAGCTAGGGCTATGGGAGTAAGACTCTGTCTCAATAAGTTAAAAAAGAAAAATTTGCTGAAAGATGGTTGAAAATGCACATATCTATTCATGAAAGACAAAATGAAGATGGAGCAATATTCCCATGATAGTAACACAGAGGAATACACCAGGCATTTCAGAATCCACTGGAGACAGGGGGAATCCTGACTGGGAGAGGGCCAGGTGACCTTCCTTGTGCTGGCAAAATCCATTTCCTGACCTGGAGTGCTTTGCAATGTCTCTTCATTCTATGGT
>NW_008417039.1:0-290 GCF_000622305.1 Nannospalax galili | reverse complement strand
TTTCTATTTTCCAATAATCTAACAAAGAAAATGGAATCGAAAGAAGGAAGGGTGGGTGTGTGGAAGAGAAAATGATAACGGAATGAAGGACGGGAAGAGGATGGGGAAGTTCATGGAGATTTATAGAGAAGGAAAGAGAAGGAGTAAAAAAAAATAGTGAGACGGGGAATTTTATCTGTGGTTTACAATCCGGTATTTGTGTTCTATCACCAGTTGCACAAATTTAAGCTTGGAACATGAAGTTAAGATTTTCCTGTCTGGCCCAAACCAGTAGAAATCTGTGGCTTAAA
>NW_008417038.1:0-290 GCF_000622305.1 Nannospalax galili | reverse complement strand
TCAGACTGAAGCCAGGGATCCTAGAGAACTGGGGCTTTGTCCACTGACACTCACAGCCTCATCACTACCACTGACCTAGGGGATTGCTGGGACTGACCTCAGTTTACCTGGTCACGCCTCACTTCCAGTCACTTGTCCTTCAGCACTCTTTTATCACCTATTCTGACCCAGTCCCCAACTCCCCAATCTGCATTGGGAAGTCCTTATCCTAATGCTGTCTAGAATCATGTCCTAGTGTAGGCAGAATGCCCCAGAGTCTCATTCTCCTCTCTTGTGCTCTCATGGGACCC
>NW_008417037.1:0-290 GCF_000622305.1 Nannospalax galili | reverse complement strand
GCAGCAAGTGGGGCAAAGGGGAGGGTAGGCAAGGGGCAAACCTGCAGTCATGTAGGAGGAAGCATTTGGAGGTCTAATAATGAACGATTAGCTAGTGGTATGTTATTGTGTGTTGAGCATTTATAGAACTTAGATGTTTCTTGAGAATTTCATACATGAGCACTGTATCTATATTATTTCTGCACCTATCTCTTCCCCTTCCACTCTTCCATGCCCCATCTCACTTTTGTGACTTCTTTAATTATCATTATATGCACATATGCATACACACGTGTGTGTGTGTGTATATA
>NW_008417036.1:0-290 GCF_000622305.1 Nannospalax galili | reverse complement strand
GGAGAATTGAAATAACACAATGGAGCATTGTGATGGCATAGTGAGCATTTATATGACATATTAAGCCACTGTGATGGCAAAGTGATCATTGCTATTATGTATTCGGGCATTGTCATATGACAATGAACATGGAGATGTGACATTGGCCCACTGTGATGTTACATTGGAGAATTGTGGTGTTATAAAGGAGCATTATGATGTCACACTGGGGCATTGTGATGGCACATTGAGCATTGTGTTGACATAATTGTGCATTGTAATGGACAGTGAGCAACGTGATGGAATATCAG
>NW_008417035.1:0-290 GCF_000622305.1 Nannospalax galili | reverse complement strand
GGGTCTTCTGCAAGAACAGCCAGTGTTCTTAACTGCTGAGCCATCTCTTCAACTCCCAATGTTATCTTTATTAGCCAACTATCCTAGCAGGATTTGTTTTCAAATCTCTGGGTCTTCTGCACATGTCTCCTTAATTTCCTTATCCTGTTAGAGAATAGAGGACACTGCAGTTTTCACATTTCTTAAGGCACCAGACTCAGCTTACTTTTCCAATTTTGTCTGGGCAGATTACAGTCTCCTAAAGTGTGCTCTGCAAAATTGCTGTTGTGCTATACTGGTACCATTTTTTT
>NW_008417034.1:0-290 GCF_000622305.1 Nannospalax galili | reverse complement strand
AAAAAAAACAATCAAACAAGCAAAACCCCTCAATGCCACAAATGGGCTTCCTCTCTAGAAGCTGTTGAACAAGGTCCCATATACACTCAAACATTAGTACTTATAGTTCCTGCCCTTGGTTACCCACCAGAATTGGATGGTAAGACCCTACTTCTAAAGACACTACATACATGAGCTGTAGAACAAATAATGGGAAATCAAGCTGGTGCTAACTTCACAACCTCATCTCTATTGGCTAGCATTCATAACGCAACAAAGTGCTATGCAAGCTACAAGAAGACAAAAAAAAA
>NW_008417033.1:0-290 GCF_000622305.1 Nannospalax galili | reverse complement strand
GTCCTTGTGGATCGGTGGCCAATGGCCCTCGAGGGGAGGGAGAGACCCACAATGATGGATGAAAATCTGAGGCCCAAAGGATAGGTGATCTACCCTCAACAGACACAGGCTGGGCACTACTGGATTTCAAGTGCTTACTCTACTTCCCAGACTGCCTCCATCCATTCCTTCGGTGCTCACTGTCCCCCATTGTCTGCCTGGGCTGTGGTTTAGCCAGGCAAGCTTCCCTTAGTCTGCTGTTCTGTGGTCTGCAGAGTGGTAGAATGCAGGGGCCCAGGGCAAGGATGTCA
>NW_008417032.1:0-290 GCF_000622305.1 Nannospalax galili | reverse complement strand
AAGGAGAGGAATGAGAATGAGAAGTAGGATGGAAAGTCGATAAACAAGGCGGAGCTCTGAGCAGAGGGTGAGGACAGTATGAGATGGCTCCCTAGAGGGAGAAATGAAAATCTCGCAGCACACGAAGTCAGCCGAGAAGGCCTCCCGTCCCTTTCCCGAAAAGATTTGGCCAGACTGGATTCCATGTCAGACTCAACCAGAATCTTGCATCTGGCCGGCCCAGATTCCACATTGGGCTGGGCCAAGACTCTGGGTTGGTCCCACCTGGATTCCACGTCAGGCTGGAGCAC
>NW_008417031.1:0-290 GCF_000622305.1 Nannospalax galili | reverse complement strand
GAGGTCACTCACCCTGCAAGACGTACCCAAAGGGACTCAGGAACTGTTCAATGAGACAGAAGACAGGAGCAGCACGCCCAACCGAAGATTGCTAGCCAGAAGAAAAAGCAGAGTACAAGGTGTTACAGCTCAGAGTGTTACAGATCTGTGGGGACGGGGTCCCAGCCCCACATTTAGGCTATGGCCGCTCTCCTGTGCCCTTAGTTTCTCCGATCAGTCCTCCGGTCTGGACCCCAGAGCTGGTGAGGAGTCTGCACCAGCATTGCTGCATTCAGATGCAGGAGACCAGG
>NW_008417030.1:0-290 GCF_000622305.1 Nannospalax galili | reverse complement strand
CCAGCTGCTTCAGCCTAAACCTGAATACCCAAAGGCAAGATAACAAAATGGACAAGGCAGTTCACCTGCTTGCTTAAGAGCCAAATTCAGTGTGTGCTTGAAAATCTCTGCATGATCACCAAATAAATAAGTTATTATAATTTTGGGATCCTTTTGTGATTGCCAGCATGAAACTGGGAGAAAGAGGGTCCCCTAGAGGATTCTTAGTCTCATTCATGAGGGAGTTTAAGAATGGACCAAAATGGAAACTTTTACAATTTTATTAGAATCTTAAAGAAAAATCCTCAGGG
>NW_008417029.1:0-290 GCF_000622305.1 Nannospalax galili | reverse complement strand
AGGTTGACACTAAAGCTATCCAGCACACCTGCTGAGCCATCTTATTAGCCAAATTCTTCTTTATGACTGCATAGCCCTGCTTCTTTTGTATCTTTTAGAGGAAATTTATTATGCTCCTTTAAAAATTTTAATGATCATCTACAATTTTTATTTGCTCTGTTCCATAGTTCTTCCCCACACAGCATAAATTATTCACCTATTATCAGCATTGGAAAGCGATGTGCTACTTATACAACATGTGATTATTCCTGAAAACTCATGTTCCCATGGGGAATCAGTCACTTAGGATG
>NW_008417028.1:0-290 GCF_000622305.1 Nannospalax galili | reverse complement strand
AGTGTTGATATTTTTGAAACCACCAGAGGATTCAGAGGAATTCCTCAAAGTATGTTGGAATGACATATAAACTCTGCTAAAGAAGGAATGTCCCTTCATCTATATTACATTGTAAGAAAATGAACTACTCATGATGTGACATAATCACTTCCACATATTCCTCAAACACCATAGCTCTTAATTTTGCAGATGAAAGAAATTTTTATAATTGTCACAAAAATCATACGAACCCATTTTTAAAAAAGAAATAGGGCCTATTTTGAACCAGAAATAGGGGATCTGAACCATCC
>NW_008417027.1:0-290 GCF_000622305.1 Nannospalax galili | reverse complement strand
TGAATGAATGAATGAATGAATGAAAGTTTCTTTAAAAACTAAAAATAGATTTAGCATCACTCCTAGGTACATACCAAAAAGAATCAGTCAATACACCACAGAGACACCCGCACATTCATGCTTATTGCTGCATTGTCCACGCTGCCCAAGATGTAGAGCCATCCTAGGTATCCATCAACAGATGGAAGGATAAAGAAAATGTGGCACCTATTTAATTTTACCTAGCCGTAAAGAAAAAAGAAATCATGACAGGATCAGGAAATGGATGAAACTGTAAATTATTAAGAGAA
>NW_008417026.1:0-290 GCF_000622305.1 Nannospalax galili | reverse complement strand
CGGAGGCGGCGAAGGGGCGGGGAGCGCGAGGAGGAGCGACTGGGGCCCGCCGCCACCGCATGGAAGACGAGCACCTCGGCCTCCTGCGCTCACCGCCGCAGCCCTCCGCCCGCCACCGCGCCCACCCTCCGCAGGACCCCGGGAGCGGCGACGGCGGCGCGCGCATCCTGCAGAGCCCCGGAGGTGCAGAGCGCGCCGCAGGCCCGGAGCTGCAGCCAGACATGACTGTGGTGCCCGGGGACCACCTGCTGGAGCCGGAGGCGGCGGGCGGCGGCGGGGACCCGCCCCAG
>NW_008417025.1:0-290 GCF_000622305.1 Nannospalax galili | reverse complement strand
TAATCTCACACAAGGGTATTGTGATGGCACTTTGAAAACTGTTATGATATACTGGTGCATTGTGAGGGCAGACTGAATATTGTGCTGGCAGACTGAGCACTGTGTGGAAACACTGGGTGATTGTGATGGCACATGGTGCATGGTGATGTCACATTCGAGCATTGTTTAGACATACTGGAGCATTGTGCTGACACATGAAGCATTGTAATAGCACATTGGAGTATTGTGATGTCAAATTGGGGTATTGATATGGCACATTGAGCAAGAATATGACAAATAGGAGCACTGTG
>NW_008417024.1:0-290 GCF_000622305.1 Nannospalax galili | reverse complement strand
AGCCCTTCATCCAGGGACACGGAACTATCCATTGCTGTAGGCTGCATCACACTAACAGGGAACAGTCACAATGAAGCCTTGATAAAGGGGAAGAGACAGATGTGCCTCCATTAGTTCCTCATACATATGTCAGGGTGGGCAGTACAGACAAGGAGGTGGAGAAAGCTTTCCTCTGGGGATGGCTGGCATGGTGAGGAGTGTTTGTTTAAGGATTTTTCTTGGGTAAAAACAAAGGCTGTCGCACGCCTTTAATCCCAGCACTTGGGAGGCAGGGGCAGGTGGATCTCTGT
>NW_008417023.1:0-290 GCF_000622305.1 Nannospalax galili | reverse complement strand
CTGACGTGCACATGGTCGTGTCACCTGGCCTTCTCATGTGCACATGGTCTTTTCAACTGCCACCTATGACGTGCACATGGTCATGTCACGTGCCCTCTCTGACGTCCAGATCTTCGTGTCACTTGCACCCTCTGAAGTGCAGATAGTCTTGTCACCTGCCCTTTCTGATGTCCAATATGATCTTTTCACCTGCCCTCTCTGACGTGCACAGGGTCATGTCACCTGCTCACTTTCACGTGCACATGGTCGTGTCAGCTGCCATCTTTGACGTGCACATGGTCATGTCACCT
>NW_008417022.1:0-290 GCF_000622305.1 Nannospalax galili | reverse complement strand
GAAGGAAGGAAGGAAGGAAGGAAGGAAGGAAGGAAGGAAGGAAGGGACAAATTATCTTGAAGATAATCCTGAGCCTCAGAGTTTTTGTGTTGGAGAATATATAATTAGCTTGCAGTTTAGAAACAGTTTTTATACATGAAATTCTGTGAAATGGGTTGCACAAAAACATTAAAACTGAAAATATTCTGTGAGTTCAAGGTCAGTCCGGTCTACATAATAAGCTCCAGGACAGCTGGGGTGACAGGGAGACCCTGTCTCAAAAAAGTCAAAAAAAAAAAAAAAAAAAAAGA
>NW_008417021.1:0-290 GCF_000622305.1 Nannospalax galili | reverse complement strand
AGATGGCTGTTAGCTGCCATGTGGGTGCTGAGAAATGAACCAGGGTTCTCTACAAGAGCAACTAATACTCTTAATTGCTGAGCAATCTCTCCAGGCCCCAATATTTTATTTCTATTATTTTCTATTACGTGTATGTGTCTGCATGCGAGTCTATATGTGGGTATATGCATATGAATGCTGGTGCCCTTGGAGGCCAGAGTTTTCTGATCTCCCAGAGCTGGAGTTCCATGGAGTTGTGAGCAACCTGATGTAGATGCTGGGACCTGAACTTATGTTCTCTACAAGAGAAG
>NW_008417020.1:0-290 GCF_000622305.1 Nannospalax galili | reverse complement strand
TATTCTTTTTAAAGATTCATGTTCATTATAAATATTGAGATCACACAGAAATGTACAAAGAATGAAGCAAATTCTCTTGTTAGGTAGGGTGAACATGAGTCCAGATATCCCCGGTTGTGCACTTATTAAAATATTGCACAAAGGGGACCGTGCTGGTCTGCTATCTACTTTTTGTGCTCAATTATTATGCCATCAGCAAATTTCCATTGCATCAAATTGAGATTTATATTGTCATGAGTTATATTGCAGTGACATTATTTCTTTAACCTATGATTTAACACTATTGATAA
>NW_008417019.1:0-290 GCF_000622305.1 Nannospalax galili | reverse complement strand
GAAGCGTTACTTACCATTCTGCATGTTATTGTAAAAGCTTGGGGGCTTTTATTTACCAGTGCTAGAAATGCGTTTGGTGCCAAGGGCTCAAGGAAAAATGTTTTTACAAAAATATGCATAAGAATTAGGTCTCCCAAGGAAAATAACTTGGCATTTATGGAGAAATTTAGAGTAAATTAATAAACAAAAATTGGAATATATTCTGACTTAGTGATCGTAAACTTCCATATGAAATAATGATGTGATTTACAAATGCGACACTAAAATTTATATTTTGTTACTGCTTTTTT
>NW_008417018.1:0-290 GCF_000622305.1 Nannospalax galili | reverse complement strand
ATAGATTGTTCACCAAAATTATGTCAGAAAATTTCACAAACATGGAAAAAGAGATAAATATCCAAACACGATAAGGATAAAAGAGCATGAAATAAACATGACCAGAGAAGAAACTCACCAATACACATCACAGTCAGAATGTCAAGAATACAAAATACAGAAGTAATCCTAATAGCCGCACAAGAAAAACACCAACTTGCATACACAGGCTGAAATATCAGGATTACCCCAGACCTTTTATCAGCAATCATAAAATCCTGAAGAACATGATATTAAATATTTCAAGCTCT
>NW_008417017.1:0-290 GCF_000622305.1 Nannospalax galili | reverse complement strand
AGTTAAGAATACTAGCTGCTCTTGCAGAGGACCCAGGTTTGGTTCCCAGCATCCACATGGCAGCCAGCAACTGTCGGTAACTCCAGTTCCAGAGGATCTAATGCCCTCTTCTGACCTTCACAAGCCTTGTATGACACAGGTGCACTTACATACATTCATACACATAAAATTTTAATCTTTTTAAATTAAAACATTTGTGCACCAAACACAACCATAGAAATGGTAGCTTTGTGAGGGCAGAAAATGTTTGAAAATTATGAATCACCTAAGAATTCAAAATCCAGGACTTA
>NW_008417016.1:0-290 GCF_000622305.1 Nannospalax galili | reverse complement strand
GGCTTCTTTTCCTGTTTATTAGCTGTTTCCTGCTGATTGTGTCTTAGGGCTAGAGGATTTTTCAACCCTAGGGTCCAGCCTCGAGGGTCACTGGGACTCAGAGTGATAGAAGCTCTTCTGTACACCATTCCAAGGTATGTTATTCAAGTGTACTTGATGCAATGTCACTAATGTATGCTATATATATATATATATATATTCTGACCATCCTCTCCTCATAGGTTATTCACTGTCAAAGGTGAGTTTGGATGGTGTATGTCAGAGATGAAGAACATGTCTATAGGTGGGGA
>NW_008417015.1:0-290 GCF_000622305.1 Nannospalax galili | reverse complement strand
TGAGGAATTTTTGCTGTTGAGAGTTGAGGGATGCATTAGTATTCTCTCTATCCCCCCTGTTTTGCCATGCTCTATGGGCCTTAAATGTAGTGATTTCACTATAGATGTGTCATACAGGGCTGGGCATCCCTCAAACTTATATTCTCAGTGTGTGACCAGTTATGGAACTCTGTAATAGCCTTCATCTGTTGCAGAAAGAAGCTTCTTCAGTGAGTGGTGAATGGTATACTTGTTTGTAAATACAATGATCCATATTTAGCATACAGTAAGAAATTTTGTCTAGAGATATG
>NW_008417014.1:0-290 GCF_000622305.1 Nannospalax galili | reverse complement strand
AACCCTAAATTGTGCTGTAGCCCTAGCCATAAATCTAACCTTAACAATTGTTCTAATCCTAAACGTAAACAAAACCGTAGCCTTAAACCTAAACTTAGCCTTAAAACTAAACCTAATCCTCCACGTAACCTTAGCCCTAAAAGTACGTCTAATCCTAAACCTAAACCTTACACTAGCCTTAGCCCAAAACATGACCCTAATCCTACCCCAAAATCTAACCCTAACGATATCCCTATCAATGCCTCTTACAATAGAAATAACCCTAACCCTAGCCATAGGCCTAATCCTAA
>NW_008417013.1:0-290 GCF_000622305.1 Nannospalax galili | reverse complement strand
GTTGGCACAAGGGAACCTTGAGAAGACATATAATTAAAATGTGATGGCACAATTGTGTCATATATTGGCACAAGTGGGGTTAAAGTTGGCACATTGCAGCATTGTGATTTCACATTGGAGCATTCTGATGTATCAATGGATCCTGACGTTATATTGTAGCATTGTCGTGTCACCATAGAGCATGATGATTTAATGTGGAGCAATAGTGTTGGCACATTGGAGTATTGTGATGACATTATAAGCATTGTGAAGGCAAAATTGAAATTGTGAAGTCATATTGCAACACTCTG
>NW_008417012.1:0-290 GCF_000622305.1 Nannospalax galili | reverse complement strand
CTTGGTTATTGTGAACTTTGTTTCTGGCTTATTTTTATGCTTAAATACACATTTTTCACGACTCAGTTTTCTTACTGTGAAAGCCTAGTCCTGGATAACGCAAGTGGAAGAACACTACATTCCTGTGCAAACTCTGTCAAGCATGGGTAGGAAGAGGAAGATCAGAGAGGAATGAACCAAATACAAGGTGCCTGTCTCACAAGCCCACCAGCTAGCATCAGTCAGGTGACACTGGTTCCTCAGTCTGGTCTGCCCTCTTCCAGAAAGATGTGTAGCTGCTGTATCTTAGA
>NW_008417011.1:0-290 GCF_000622305.1 Nannospalax galili | reverse complement strand
TTATAGAAGGAAGAGTTCATTTCAGCTATGAATTCAGAGGAGAGTTCATAAGGGCATGGAAGGCATGGCAGTGGGCAGACAGAACAAGAAGTTGGTTGGTCATTTTTTATCAAGAAGAAAGCCAAGAGGGACAATCAGAAGTGGAGCGAGGTAATAAATTCCCAAAGCCTGCCTCCAGTGATAATGTACTTCCTCCAGAATGGCTACATATCCTAAAAGTTCTGTAACCTTCTCAAAACATACCAACAACCAGGGTCCAAGTGTTTAAATATATAAGCCCATGTCCTGTG
>NW_008417010.1:0-290 GCF_000622305.1 Nannospalax galili | reverse complement strand
AAAATTAGATGAAGGGAGCTCTTTTCTGATGTTCAAAGAACCTGTCATGGAGGTCGTGCTGTGACTGAGTGTGAAGAGGAAATACCCATGGAGAGAAAAAGGCCTGCTTCAGAATATCCATCTGGAAAATTTAGTGTTTAGCTGAAAAATGAGAAAGGTTTCTTTCTTCAAAGAAAGGAAGAAAACTGTGTAATGAAAGGAAAGATTCTGCATTAAGTACAATGATTCATGTGCTTCACTCTGTAAACTACCAGAAGAACACTTATTCCTAATAAATTAAGAATAATGAT
>NW_008417009.1:0-290 GCF_000622305.1 Nannospalax galili | reverse complement strand
AAAAAAAAATCATATCAAAGATGGACAGATGCTGACTATGAAGGGACAAGAATATTTTTAGAATAACTAGAGTATAGCTCAGTGATGCAGTACTTAAATACCATGCATGAGGCCCTGGGTTTGATCCATGGGGTGCTCTCATAGTTTTGTAGGATATGCAAACTGCTAAAGGAGAACATCAATCAAAGATCCAACTCCAGCTTTAAGGCCTAATAACCACAACAATGATCAGCACAGGAAACTATATTGGTGTAGTAGTGGCACTTTTATCTTGGGGGTAATCAACAGCT
>NW_008417008.1:0-290 GCF_000622305.1 Nannospalax galili | reverse complement strand
ACTGCACAACTTGAAATCTTAAACTGATCTGGGTTTTGCATCTTCCACGTATCACAGACACCAGAAAGGAAATTTCAGGTTGATAGGGTTAGAATGCGGATTTAGCTTTCTTTTGTAAATGCATGAATGCTTCTGTCCCTAATTTGTGTATTTGATGGCTGTCCTGTTCTTGTTTGTGTTTTTTTTTTTTTTTTTAAGTATTGTGGTGCTTAACTTTCCTTCTTATTAAATCCCATTTGCAGAAACTTGTCATGCAAGTTTAGAAAGCACTTTTGATGATTGGTGTGCTT
>NW_008417007.1:0-290 GCF_000622305.1 Nannospalax galili | reverse complement strand
GGCCAACAACTCGAAGGAAGGTTTCTCCTGTCTGGCACTGTTTCTTGTTATATAGCCTTTGACTGTATACATGGACTGATGTAGAGATAGTGTCTGTAATTTTTCAGTAGGTTTTTGAACAAATGTTCCCCTCTGGTTTTTCATATCATCTAAGCATTATTTGTCTCTCCTCTCCTTTTATTCATAAGTTAGTAAATTCTTTTTTAGAACATATTCTGAATCCCTAGACTCTGACTCATTAAAACTTGTTACCTATTAACAAGAGTATTGCATCAGTCTTAACTGCTCTC
>NW_008417006.1:0-290 GCF_000622305.1 Nannospalax galili | reverse complement strand
AAAGCTGCTCAAAAATTCCTTGTCTTAAAATTAGTCTTTGCTGCTTCCTGGCCCTTCAGAATATGTTCTTTTCTTTCCTCCATCCACTTTTTTAACCCAGCTTCTCAAATTATTCAATATCTGCTATTTTCATTCTTCACCTCATTTCTATCAATACCGCTAGATGCTTCTTTATCTACGATAACTCACTTCAAGTCCAAAATTATTACAGCTTCAAAATACTGTTCAATCCCACATAAAAAAGACCTAGATAGCCTTATTTTACAGAAAAGAAATGGAAACCTAGAGAC
>NW_008417005.1:0-290 GCF_000622305.1 Nannospalax galili | reverse complement strand
ACCATGTGCACGTGAGAGGGGGCAGGTGACACGACCATTTGCACGTCAGAACGGGGAAGCTGACACGACCATCTTTATTGCAGAGAGGAAAGGTGATACAAAAATGAGCATGTCAAAGAGGGCAGGTGACACGACCAAGTGCACGACGAAGAGGGCAGGTGACAGGTACATGTGCACGTGAGCGAGGGCAGGTCACACAACCATGTTCAGGTCAGAGAGAGCAGGTGCCAGGACCATGTGCACGTTAGAGAGGGCAGGTGATACGACCATCTGCAGATCAGAGTGGCAGG
>NW_008417004.1:0-290 GCF_000622305.1 Nannospalax galili | reverse complement strand
TGTGTGTGTGTAGAGAGAGCAACAATATATAGATACATACATACCCCATGGGTTTAATGTTACTTAGTGTGCATTTAGCATCATTTTTTTCTTAAACACTAAAACACTATACATTTTAGGACACAGTAGTTATCTGGGAATGACCTTTGTAGTAAGTGTAAGTTTGGCCATCAATGTTTTCTAAGACCTGTCAAGGAGAAAACAAAAGATCTCATAGGTATCATAAGAGACAATGCCATGGTGATCTGGTAGAATATCTGTATGCAATGATCCTGCTCCCTGAAGTGTCG
>NW_008417003.1:0-290 GCF_000622305.1 Nannospalax galili | reverse complement strand
TGTGTGTGGTCTTGCCTATGCTGTGATTTAGGGCTTTAGCCTCCAGAACTGATAATAACATGTTGCTTTTAACAACACAATTTATGGTACATTGTTTTTTTAAAAAGCTCCAAGACCAATGACATGGTAGAAAGTATTAAAAATAGGATCCTAAAAGTACTCCTAAATTTTTCATGTTTTTCAGTCTCTTAAGATAGAGTGAGGGCTTCCAGTAAACTGTTTCAGGGAGAGATTGTCAATGATTGTGCCCAGAGGTAGACAGACTTGTTCAAAGAACAATCAGTTGGCTT
>NW_008417002.1:0-290 GCF_000622305.1 Nannospalax galili | reverse complement strand
AAGAACATTGACTGCTCTTCCAGAGGACCTGGGTTCAATTCCTAGCACCTTCAAGGTGGCTAACAACCATCCATAAATCCAGTTTCAGGGAATCTGACACCCTCTTCTGGCCTCTGCAAGCTTTGCTCAACATGGGTGCACTTATGTACATGCAGGCAAAGTGCCCATACACATTAAATAAAAATAATTTTTTTATTTTTTATTCAATTTTTGTGTATTTCATACATAAAATCATCTTTATATCCCTTTCCCCTTCGGCACCCTTCTATAGCCCCCCTTAAATTTTTTTT
>NW_008417001.1:0-290 GCF_000622305.1 Nannospalax galili | reverse complement strand
TATATTAACCTTATACAGTCACTGTGCTCCTTTTTAAATACTTAGCACTAGCTTTTTCTCTTTGCCAGCATCTGAGGTTTTCATGCATTTTTTTGTGAACTTGTCTGTTTTCTTTTAAAATTAATTAAATGAATTCAGTTTATGTGTATGAGAGTTTTGTTTGCATATATGTAACTACACCAGGTGTTTTTGTGCAAACCCCATAGAGACCAAAAGAGGGCATCAGATCCCCAGGAACTGGAGTGAGGAAAGGTTGTTAGCCACCATGTGGGTGGTAGGAGCAAAACCCA
>NW_008417000.1:0-290 GCF_000622305.1 Nannospalax galili | reverse complement strand
AGAGGTACTCCACCACACCTGGCCTTGGAGTTGTGGTTTTAATCTTTGTCTTATATATGGCCAAGTCAAGGCCTCAAAGAGGGCTCGTGCGTGCTGTGAATTCTGCTCTCTGTAGTGCTCTTTGCTTTTTTTGGAGAGTATCCAGCATATCAGACACGAAGATTCTCAGAGATCATCCAAAAGTAACTGAAAGTATCTGAAATACGCAAAAATTTCTTTATTAATAAGCTGAAAATCATATGTGTGGTGGCGCATACCTGTAGTCCCAGCACTTGGGAGGCAGAGGCAGG
>NW_008416999.1:0-290 GCF_000622305.1 Nannospalax galili | reverse complement strand
CCTCTGACGTACAGATGGTCATGTCACCAGCACTCTGACGTGCAGATGGTCATGTCACCTTCCCCTCTGACGTGCACATGGTCATGTCACGTGCTCCTTCTGACTTGCAGATGGTCGTGTCACCTGTCCCCTCTGATGGGAAGATGGTCGTGTCACCTGCCCGCACTGCCATGCAGATGGTCATGTCACCTGCCCTCTCTGATGTCCACAGGGTCATTTCTCGTGCCCTCTATGACTTCCACATGGTCCTGTCAACTGCTCTCTTTGACGTGCACATGGTCGTGTCACCT
>NW_008416998.1:0-290 GCF_000622305.1 Nannospalax galili | reverse complement strand
AAGATAAAGAGTGGCATGCAGAGGATGTGTCATACATGTTAGAGAAAAAGGCAAATATAAAGGTTAGGAACGTTTATGTGAATGTAAGAATCAATACAGGCTCCTCAATGGACTTTAATGCCATTAGCCCTCGAGCTCACACACCTTTCCGGAAACAGGGCACTACAATTCTGTGTGCTTGTCCTGAGCTCCCTTAAACTCCTGGATTTTCTGGGGCAAGGTCTTAGTCCACAATTGCAGCCTTCTAGACTTCAGGTGATGGCCCACAGTGGGATGGATTTCCAGCTGCA
>NW_008416997.1:0-290 GCF_000622305.1 Nannospalax galili | reverse complement strand
GTCTACGAGATAGCTCTGGCTGAGGATTAGTGAAAAAGGAAGTTGAAGCTACGTGGGGCTACAAAATAAATTCAGGTTTTTCTTGGAGGTGGCCTCTTGAAGTCCTCTTCTGTGATTCCACTTTGTGGTCTCATTACCCTCCTGTTCTCTTCCTTAGTACCTTCGTGCTGATGCTTAAAGCTAATTCACACAAGGTGTGAAAGACCAATAATAACTTAAAGTATTATACTCCTCAGAACGTTTGTAATTGGGCGGAACTCAAAGTTGAGGGAGTAAGATATCCAGGATGA
>NW_008416996.1:0-290 GCF_000622305.1 Nannospalax galili | reverse complement strand
GTCTCTCCCTGTCCCTCGCAGTCAGCCGCTGAGCCATCAGGGTTCCTCGGGGTCTCTCGAGGTCTCTCGCGCTCAGCGGGTGCACCTCTCGCGGTCCCTCGCAAGTCCGCGGTGGAGTCCCTTGCGCCCCCTGGCGGATGGGCAGCGGCACCCCCTCCTGGTAGGCAGAGGAATTAACCAAGGTTCATATGATCAGGTCTTAAAAGCTGAGCAACTTCGGAAACTTTTTTACTTGTTTCAGTCAACCGAGGATCCTTTAAGTACTGAAAAAGCCTTGGTCACTGTGGGAA
>NW_008416995.1:0-290 GCF_000622305.1 Nannospalax galili | reverse complement strand
TGTTTTCTTCATCACCTTAGCACCTCCTAAAATATGTTGACCAGTGATTCTGTTTCTGTCACATAAAATGTAAGCTACAAGATTTGAGGGTCTGTGAGTTTTCTTTGTGTTTTTATTTCTAGTGCCCAATGAACTCAAAATATAAACACATCACATATCTACATATGTGGATATAATTTTAATATTGAAAAATGCAGATAATCTAAAAGTACATGATTAACAACCAAGTTGGCATCTTGGGTTTTGCAGTTGCAGGTTTACAAGGTTCTCACTGTCTCATTCTCCAAATC
>NW_008416994.1:0-290 GCF_000622305.1 Nannospalax galili | reverse complement strand
AAAAAACACCTTACTCCCAACAATCCATCTCAGTATCTCTCTAGAATCCACATCCAAGATGTTTAAGGTCCTTATATTATTCACATTTGCTAAGACCTTTTTTCTGTATGCAGTGAAACCTTTACAAATGAACCTTTTATTAGGGATTTTTTTCAGTCTACATACAACATTCCCCTTCCTCCACATCATCCAGTATTCTGACTGTGCTGTCTAGAATCCACCTTTGCTTCTGTGCTACCCTTTCCTTAGGGTCAGCTCACTCTTCCTACTTCTTTTCACTACACCAAGTT
>NW_008416993.1:0-290 GCF_000622305.1 Nannospalax galili | reverse complement strand
TTGTCTATTTGTCATTCATAATGCCCCTTGATCCTGATTGGAAAGAAAAGTTGGCAAATACATTAAGGAAGAAACTGCTGGATACCATGAAATCTCATCAAGTTCTTGATCTAGAGGGCTGGAGAGATGCATCAGCAATTCAGACCATTGGTTGTTCTTACAGAGGACCCCAGTTCACTTCCCAGGAACCACATGGTGGCTCACAGCCATCTATACCTCCAGTTTGAGAGGATCTATTACCCTCTTTTGGCCTCATCTGGCAATGTACACATGGATGCATGTATATACAG
>NW_008416992.1:0-290 GCF_000622305.1 Nannospalax galili | reverse complement strand
ATGGACTATGAGGGTAAGCTATCCTGCCTGTGTCTAAGAATTTCCATTTTTCATTTGACTTATAAGAGTAAACAAAAACTGAAAGTAAATGGTACAAATTAAACAGTTGAAGTTTAGCAGCAGTTTCATATTAATTACATTGAATTATCTACATCCAGGGGATGTAGATATTATGTGGATGTGCAAAATGGCATACATATTTGTGTTAATACACACAACTTATATATGAAATAAATGAAAACTGTGTCAGGTCTACAAAGAGGAGGGTCAACACAGAGGACTCATTTCCT
>NW_008416991.1:0-288 GCF_000622305.1 Nannospalax galili | reverse complement strand
TGTGTGTGTGTGTGTGTGTGTGTGTGTGTGTGTTTTCTCTCAATAAACAATTTCCATTCAGTAGCAAGAATGAAGCATGATTTTCATCCTAATCATTTTCTACCGCTCATCTTTCATACTGTTTTTCATTTAAGTTGAGTATCTGGGAGAAGCTCAGTAACACAATTATCTTACACGTGTGAGGACCCAGTTCAATCACTAGAATCAACACAAAAAGCCAGGTGTAGGGCCGAGGAGATGGCTCAACAGGTAAAGCCACCTGCCACCAGGCATGACGACCTGAGTTCA
>NW_008416990.1:0-289 GCF_000622305.1 Nannospalax galili | reverse complement strand
GGGTTCAAATCCCAGAACCCACATGGTGGCTAACAACCATCCATAAACTACAGTTCCAGGGGATCTGATGCCCTCTTCCGTTCTCCATGGGTGCTGCATGACATGGGTACACTTACATACATGCAAGCACAACACTCATACACATTTTTAAAGTGTCAAAGAAAATAAATTTCAAAAGAAGCCTACTTCTTTAGAGCAGCAATGTAGAATTTTGGATAATGACTTTAAAAATGTATTTTTGGCTGGAGAGATGGCTCAGTGGTTAAGAGCACTGACTGCTCTTGCAGAG
>NW_008416989.1:0-290 GCF_000622305.1 Nannospalax galili | reverse complement strand
ATGAGGACCTGAGTTTGAATCCCCAGCAAAACATTAAAGCAGGGCTGTCCTTGGAACTCCAGCACTGGGGCGATAAACAAAGGGAATGGAACCTAGCTGGCCAGGTAGCCTAGCAAAACCAGCATGCTTCCCGTTGAGATGCCCTGTCTGTCCCAAGGCAGTAAGGTACAGAGGGACAGAGGAAGACACCAGAGAGAGGCCTGCTCTGGCCTCTGCACGCAGTGTACAGTGTGTATGTGCAAACATGCATGCACCCCACACATACCAATACATATACCACACACACACGC
>NW_008416988.1:0-290 GCF_000622305.1 Nannospalax galili | reverse complement strand
CCTGTGTTTAATAACATCTGAAGTTCATTTTCATACCACTTTTTCCTTATTTTTT
The DNA here is from genome assembly GCF_000622305.1 of Nannospalax galili. Lineage (NCBI taxonomy): Eukaryota > Metazoa > Chordata > Mammalia > Rodentia > Spalacidae > Nannospalax > Nannospalax galili. The sequence continues at coordinate 235 of NW_008416988.1, read as the reverse complement.
AAATAATATTTTTATTCCTTGAGAGTTTCATACATTCCATCTACTACTACCTCCCCCAGTGCCCCATCTACCCCCCAACTCCATGTCTTCTTTTTTGCATTGTTTAGCTTTTTATAGCTTTTCTTAATTTTTTTATTTTTATGCATGTGCGCATATATGTGTGCATATGTGTGTATGTGTGTGTTTGTGTGGATCTGTTTGTGTGTATGTGTGTATATGTGTTTGTGTATGTGTA
>NW_008416987.1:0-290 GCF_000622305.1 Nannospalax galili | reverse complement strand
AAGAACAGCACAGCCACAGCAAAGTCAGGTGCCTGAAATCAAGAGGAAGATTGTACATAGCAACCTCAGGGGGCATCCCAGCTGGCTCAAGGCTGCTGGTTAGACAGGCCTGGTTATAACATGGTGAAAACCGACCACCATGGCTGTGAGGAGCCTGAGCCATTGCGGGGAAACAGAACCTGGGTGACCAAGGAAGTGAAGCATGCAGGGAAAACAGGCTTTTGTTGTGTGCTTGGCTAGGTGCCAAGAGGGAGGACAGAACCAAAGGCTTGGGGAAGAAGGGAAAGGGA
>NW_008416986.1:0-290 GCF_000622305.1 Nannospalax galili | reverse complement strand
GGGGAGAGAGATTTATATAACTTTAGAAGAAATCCACTGGGCACACACCAGTAAGGGTTTGAAGTATAGCAAATGCTTCCAAGAATTAGAGTAAAATAAGTAACAGAAAATGGAAGGAAAAATATGCCCAAGCAGAACTAGCTCTTTAGTAAAACAAATAGAAAACCATGCTCGGGAAATGAGTGAAAGCTGGGAATATAGTTCAGAGGTTCAGTAGGTGGTTGGCATGTTTAAGGCACTGGGTTAGATCTCCTGCACACAACACATACACAAGCACGCACACACACACA
>NW_008416985.1:0-290 GCF_000622305.1 Nannospalax galili | reverse complement strand
TGGAGATGTTGGTGTCACATGCCCCCTCTGACCTGCAGATGGTCATGTCAACTGTCCCCTCTGACATGTGGATGGTGGTGTCAGCTGCACCCTCTGACGTGCAGATGGTGGTGTCACCGGCCCCTCTGACATACAGATGGTAGTATCACCTGTCCCCTCTGACCTTAACATGGTTGTGTCACCTGCCCTCTTAGTCGTGCACATGGTAGTGTAACCTACTCTCTCTGACGTGCACATGTTCGTGTCACCTGCTCTCTTTGAAGTGCACATGGTCGTGTCACCTGCCCTCT
>NW_008416984.1:0-290 GCF_000622305.1 Nannospalax galili | reverse complement strand
GAAAGTTAAACATGTCTAATATTCCTTAAATATGTCTATTTGATTGAGTCACAAATTTTCTAAAATCATCAGTAGAGAGGGTGGATGTTTTGATGCTGATTTATAGACTAAACAGTCTCATATTCTAGCTGGCATTGGGAATGCTCTGAGAATTAGCAAGAAATTTTCAACTCATAACCATCCAAATCCAGCCATTTCCTAAACAAGTATTGACATGGATCTAGGATATCCAAAGATCTGTGACAGGCAGCATGTCCTGACCTAGGGGTCTGACTCTGTACCCTTGCATG
>NW_008416983.1:0-290 GCF_000622305.1 Nannospalax galili | reverse complement strand
CAGGTCATCTGCAAGAGCAGCCAGTGCTCTTAACCATTGAGCTATCTCTCCAGCCCCCTTGATTTTATATTTCTATAGCATAATTATAATAGCATGTTTTACATTTGCAACTCTAAAAAGATATTAGATAAGACCAGGCATTGAGCATTTCAGTGGGAAATACAAATTTATTTATGTTATCAATGAACGTTTTTTCCCTTAAAGCATTCTTTAACTCACATTGTAGTCCTGCATGTATATGACAAGTTAGTGAGTCTCAGATCTCATTGTTTCTGTTTTTCTTTTTTTTT
>NW_008416982.1:0-290 GCF_000622305.1 Nannospalax galili | reverse complement strand
AAGAGACAAAGAAAGAGCTGGGTGTGGTGGCGCACACTTGTAGTCCCAGCACTGGGCAGATTGAGGCAGGAGGATCGATGAGAGTTTCAGACCCGCCTGGGCCAGATTGGAATCCTTTCTCAAAGAGCAAAAACAATAAATGTAAAATCCTTCTCACACACAAAAGTAACAAAAAGGCAGTGGGGGGCTGGGGATGTGGTGTCATTGGTAGAGTGTTTGCTTAGCATGAACAAAGCCATGGGTTTGACCCCCACATAAAACAAGTGTGGGGGCTGGAGAGATGGCTCATG
>NW_008416981.1:0-290 GCF_000622305.1 Nannospalax galili | reverse complement strand
TAAAATAAATTGGCTTGTTGGAAAGACACAAGTCTCAGGATCTAAAACTCTGTCACCACCAATCAAGTCCTCTGCCCCAAAGCCAGTAGGTCCCCCACTATGCAAAACAAACCTGAGTCTCATAATTAGTACCTGAACAGGGACCCACTAGGACCTCTGTTTCCCTGTGTGTCCACAGTCCTACCCCCCTTCAGCTGATCTAGGACCTCTACTTCCCTGTTTGTAGAGCAATCCCCCCCTCAGCTGATCAGATCCCCTTGTCACATTGGTTGGTAGGTAAGGGGCAATTG
>NW_008416980.1:0-290 GCF_000622305.1 Nannospalax galili | reverse complement strand
TTTTACCCTAACTGCCTAGCCAATTCCTGCCTCCTATTCTTATCACACCAGCTTCTGAAGAGGTTACCCAAATTGCCAATAGGGAATCAGGACGGTTACCCAAATTACCAATAGGGAATCAGGACCCAGACCAGCTCTGGATTCTTCCATGCTGAACAGGGACACAGGGTGAGCAATTGTAGTACCCTTCAGTGGGTCTATCTAAAAGACTTTGAAATTGTATAACTCTTATCTGTAGGGAGAAAAGAAAGTCCTTGATTTGTGAATAGGGGATGTGAAGAAGTAAAGGC
>NW_008416979.1:0-287 GCF_000622305.1 Nannospalax galili | reverse complement strand
GTGTGTGTGTGTGTGTGTGTGTGTGTGTGTGTGTGTTTGAGTCAGGGTCTCCCTGAGGTCCAGCAGGCTTGGAAATTACTATGTAGACCAGGCTGGCCTGGAACTCACAGAGATCTGCTTTCCTCTGAGTTTAAGGCCAACCCGGTCTACATAGCCTTGTCTACCTAGTGAGTTCCAGGCCAGCTGGGGGACTACAGAGAGATTCTGTGTCAAAAAGAATTAAAAATATTTTTATATTTTATATATATGAGTGCTTTCCCTGCATATATCTAAGTGTACACATTTTT
>NW_008416978.1:0-290 GCF_000622305.1 Nannospalax galili | reverse complement strand
TGCCCACAGAGGCCAGAAGAGGGTGTTGGATCCCCTAGAACTGGAATTACGGGTGGATGTTGGCTATCATGTGAGTGCTGGAAACCAAACCTGGGTATTCTAAGAGCAGCCAGTGCAGTGACCACTGAGCCATCTCTCCAGCTGCCCCTACCTCCTTAATGTTCTTATTGGCCTCTTCTGGATCCATTTTGGGTCAATTTCACTTGATCAGGCCTCCAAATGGACAATGTTTTCTTTCTTCTTCAAAGGCCTGGTAAACTGTGGGGACCAGACATCGTAAACACCACCCT
>NW_008416977.1:0-290 GCF_000622305.1 Nannospalax galili | reverse complement strand
AAAGCAGTCTTCAAGGTCACTCTCTTAAAAGATGGCCACCTTAAACCAACCCTGTGTATAAGCTATGACAGCCCTGTGTGGGAATGAGGGCTCATCACCACTGACAAGCTATCACTCCAGTTTCATATACCCTAGAGTCAAGTTACTTCCTGTCTAGGTAATTTCTTACACACACCACATGTGTATGCAAGCTCACATGTGTGAGTGCACATATGTAAAATACTTAAAATGTGCATTTCTTTTTTTTTTTGTCTTTTTGAAACAGGGTCTCCCAGTAGCCCCAGCTGGCC
>NW_008416976.1:0-290 GCF_000622305.1 Nannospalax galili | reverse complement strand
TCTCTTTTGATTTTATATTGGAGTGGCCAGACTGCTTTTGTCTTCAGAAGTTCTCACAAAGGCCCAAATCAGATGAGGATCAGATGCCCTCAGGCTTTCTCAAAGATTTTGGCCTCAGGAATTTGAACTGGACTGGTTTGGGAGCAAGGCCTAGTAAAGGTACTGGTCTCTGGCAGCTGGTGCTCATGCCACCCAGAGATACAAAGGGAGATGGGGGTGGGGAGAGGCCCCAAAGGCTCCTGGTGACCGCATTGAGGACCGTGTTGGTCTTGATGTAAAGGATCAGGAAG
>NW_008416975.1:0-284 GCF_000622305.1 Nannospalax galili | reverse complement strand
ACACACACACACACACACACACACACACACACACCACACAAAGACATACACACAATGAAACAAAAAACAAATCAGAATAGACAATACACTATTTTTTTCTGTTTCTGATTTCTTCAGTCCTCTTTTGACCTTAAAACAAAACTGCTTATTTAAACACTCCTTCTATTTTCTAAAATGAGATTTTTCCTGACTTTTCCAGAATCACAAATAAATGCACTTTGGTCTTTAAACTAAATTTAATTGCGATTGTGTGTGTGTGTGTGTGTGTGTGTGTGTGTGTGTGT
>NW_008416974.1:0-290 GCF_000622305.1 Nannospalax galili | reverse complement strand
ACAATGTAACAATATGACTTCTGAATATTCCCTTGTTACGTTGAAATGCTCGAATGTGACATCACAATGCTCCAATGGGCCAACACTCTTGCCCCATGTAGCATTATATTGCCCCAATTTGGTATCACAATGTTGCAATATAACTTCCCAATGTTACATTTTGATATCACAATAATCCATTGTGCCATCACAATATTACATTATGGTTTCACAATGTTGGATTGTGTCATCACAATGCCCCACAATGTTACATTATGATTTCACAATGTTCGATTGTGTCATCACAATGC
>NW_008416973.1:0-290 GCF_000622305.1 Nannospalax galili | reverse complement strand
ATGTTGTAATTTAACAATTTCGGCTTACATGAGAACTTACAAGTCAATTTTTTACCTAGTAAATTATTATTTAATAATTGTTCCCTTAGTATTAAACATAATTCTCCACATTCACAACGGTCTCCTACAATAAATAGTGTGGTTAGAGAAAATGTCACGACAAGCCAGTTTCAAAACCAAGACCAATCATCTAGACGAAATTCTGATCAGAATAAAATGTAAATTTAAAAGTCAAACTTGTAACATTTAAAACCTTTCATGGTTTATATAGTACAATTGTATGTATAAAA
>NW_008416972.1:0-290 GCF_000622305.1 Nannospalax galili | reverse complement strand
TAAGAGTATGTTTAGCTTTGTGAGAAACTGCCAAACTGCCTTCAAAAGTGTCCATTTTATGTCCTACCTGCATGCAGATTTATTTTAGAGTTTCGGAGGACTTCTTAAAAATTTATAAAAGGAAAAAAATCCATCCCATAAAAGGTATAGTGTTCAGTGCATAACCTAGTTCCATTTGGTCAAAATATGAATATGTCACGATCCTTTAATATGATGGGTCTGCTTTTACCTCCCAGTTCAAATAGCAGAACTTGAAATTGGTTGCTAAGAAATGTGGCATGTCCTGTAGC
>NW_008416971.1:0-290 GCF_000622305.1 Nannospalax galili | reverse complement strand
TAACTTATTTTAGAAACTTCAAAGTAGATGTCGCCTCAAATTGATAGGCAAAGTTAAGGTTCTAAAGCTGGGCTTTTGCAAATAAGATGATCCTCATCTCAAGCCAACCTCGTCTGTGCTCTTAAATTCTGGGGCATCTGGTTCTGCCTGGACAGAAAATGGGTCTTTGAGCAGGGCTTTGCCATCTCTGCAGTGCAGACAGGTGCCCCTGGGTCTCCTGTGGATCTAAAAAAATGAGGAGGGGGGCTGGAGAGATGGCTCAGTGGTTAAGAGCACTGAGTGCTCTTGCA
>NW_008416970.1:0-290 GCF_000622305.1 Nannospalax galili | reverse complement strand
GGTGGAGGACACAAGGACAAGCACAGCTTTTGACGTTTGTGCAATATGACCCATTCCCACATATCTTAGAACCCAAAGGGTGGCCAGCGGTTGTCCATGAAATTTAAGAATGTGATTTCCTACGATGACACTGCAACTTGGACAACTCAACAAAGTCTCAACTCAGAGGGAGTTTACTGCCACAGATACATGTCCACTAACTTAACGAACACACAGGGAGGTTGTAGGACAATGTGCAGGTGTTTAATAACGATATCATTTACTAAAACATCATTTCGTTTTGAACTGAC
>NW_008416969.1:0-290 GCF_000622305.1 Nannospalax galili | reverse complement strand
ACCACATGAGTTTCCTTCCCTTGAGTGGTTTTTAAATCCAATTAAGTAGCCGTTGGTTACCCCCAAGATTAAAGTGCCACTACTGCCCCAATATGGCTTGCTGTATCAGTCACTGTTGTGGTTATTAGGACTTAAAACTGGGGTTAGAACATAGATTGACATTCTCCCTTAGCAGCATTTGTAGTGTTCTCCAAAACTATGAGACCTAGTCTCCAGGGAGTGATTTCTAGGTGAGTTCCAGCTCCATTGATCCAAATCCTGTGTCTGAAGTATGTCTTATATTCATCAAT
>NW_008416968.1:0-290 GCF_000622305.1 Nannospalax galili | reverse complement strand
CAAAAAAAAAAAAAAAAAAAAAAAAAAATGGGCCTGGCAGGGGAGGCCCAGGAGGGCTTCCTGGAGAAAGTGATGCCTATGTGTTTGGAAGGAAGAAAGGGGATTCTCTGAGGAAGTGACATGGTTAGGGAGATGGTGGGTGGAGTAGAGGAGGCAGTTTGGGCACAAACATAGTGGTTGGAACTGATCTTGAAGTACAGGTCATGGGGAGCCACTGAAGGTTATCAGAGCAGTGCTGTTCTGTTCTGCTAAGTTCTCACAGATGTGGGATCAACTGCAGTGACTTCCCC
>NW_008416967.1:0-290 GCF_000622305.1 Nannospalax galili | reverse complement strand
CCCATAGCAACAGAAAATGGTGAATGAGCACCTCCCTCAGTTTATATACCCTAACCCCTCCCTCTCATGCAGTGAAGTCCCCACTGGTTGCTTGGGAGGTATGGTTGACTCTCCCTGGCCCTCTTTTTTTGCCTTTCCTTGCCCCCGTCTTATGGAAAGCAGCAGTCAACAAGCTTCCTTATGATGATCCTAGGCAAGTGGGTGCAACCAAACTTGGAAGATGGAGTTCTATGCAACAAGCAGCTAGTGCCCTTAACCATCTCTCAAGCCCTCAAAGCCTCTTTTTTTTT
>NW_008416966.1:0-290 GCF_000622305.1 Nannospalax galili | reverse complement strand
TTAACTGGTTACTTCAAGCACTGATGCTTTGAGGAAGCTGCACAGCAGCCACATCTACTGACTGCAGGAGCACAGCTTCAGATCCAGAAGGCACTATGCTGATCACAGCTGCATCAATCAGCTTGAGCCACACTTTCTTGCCATCACAAGCCTTGGTGAACTTCAACTGACCCAACCCACTTTTAGCTATTCTTACTCAGATCATTGGGAGAGCATTCTCCTGCCAACCCAGCAGAAGGCCCATGATTGGTTCCTCCTCAGTCATTCCTTTGTAAGGGATGGCACTGCTA
>NW_008416965.1:0-290 GCF_000622305.1 Nannospalax galili | reverse complement strand
CTTGGTTAACTTGCTGTTGGCAGGTAAGTGGTATATGCTCCTCCCAGGCCGGGCCTCTGAGTCAGGCATCTGCCTCCTCCACCCTTCCTGCTGTGGGAGATGACTGTGACCTAGATGTCCTGGTGGTTTTGCTGGAGTTTCAACCCTGGATGACTGCAAGGGTCAGCGATGCGCATCGTATTGCCACCCTGCTAAGGATAAAGAAACACGAGGGCATCTCTGTCTGTCGGAAGAAAAGCTGCAGGCCAAGCACTAGGAAGGTGGTCTCTTGAGCAGCTGTTTATTTTAAA
>NW_008416964.1:0-290 GCF_000622305.1 Nannospalax galili | reverse complement strand
ACAGGATCATGGTGGGAACCAGGTTCCTCTGTTGTCATTGAGCAGAGTCTACGTGTTGGGTCTTGAGGGTGGGGCTCTCAGGGTTTTTGTGCTATTGGTCCCCTGGCAGGCACAGGGAACCTTTAGTGTTTTCTTGGTTTTGGCAGTGAGTGATTTTCTGTCCTTCTCCCAGGGAGTGTAGATTCAGATGATTTTTTTGTTTTCATCATGAGAAGTCTAGCAGTGCACCACTGTCCAGAGCCCCACTTCCTTAATTACCAGCACTATGGGAATCAGCAGGTGCAAACTCT
>NW_008416963.1:0-290 GCF_000622305.1 Nannospalax galili | reverse complement strand
CTTAAAGGAAATGCAAGAGTGATTAACCACTGTCTACATCTTTTTGACTGCTCTTATGAAATCTTCATGAGCTTTAAAGAATTTTGCAGCTGACTGTCGTGATGAACATGAAGTTTCAGCTTCAGGACTCACTGCTAGAGAGTTCCATTTTGTAATCCTGTCTCCTCCTTTTACTTTCTCACTTCTTACCTCTCTCCAAAGTAGTAAGTTTAAATTAATAATATTTAATTTTGTGTGAGGGCTACATACCATTAACTTATTATAAATATTGATAAAGGTTACAATAAGTT
>NW_008416962.1:0-290 GCF_000622305.1 Nannospalax galili | reverse complement strand
GAGGAAACTATCAGTCTCAGAGAACAAATACTGCATGCTTTTTTTCTCCTTTTAGAGTTTGAGACTTTTTACAGATACACACAATCATATATGACAGGGAGGTTGGAGGGAAACTGTCAGGTGTAAAGGGTTAAATCAAGAAGGAGGGAGAAGGGGAAAACTTGAGAATGGGGAGATGGAGTTCAAAGAACATTGTACACATCCATGAAAATGGCCTTCTGCAACCCAGTATAATAAAGTATGTTTTAAAAAGGAACTCAAGCATTTAGAAGGTCCACACAGGATGATAA
>NW_008416961.1:0-290 GCF_000622305.1 Nannospalax galili | reverse complement strand
ATGTAAAAGATGTTAAAAGGATATGGGAATGGAGATATTTTCTAGAATAGAAAAAATGAGAAAGGCTAAGCAAGTAATGAAGGTCTGTTTAGGTTTGTTATATAAAGGAAGAGACAAAAATCATATAGACATAATCTTAAAATGTCTAAGGTCAGAGTTTAGTCAACTAGTTTAAGAAACAAAATATATTTCTAGTCAAAGTTTATCTGAGAATATTTGTGTTTTTTTTTAACCCAAGGCTTATCTACATAGCACATGATAATTAAAAGTACCAGATTGGTAGAACTAAC
>NW_008416960.1:0-290 GCF_000622305.1 Nannospalax galili | reverse complement strand
TCCCTTCACCAGGCTTTAGTCCTGAGATACAATTCTGGAGACTTCCCTATATCATACACTTTGAACTCTGTGCACCCCAGATATAACATATTTTCCAAGCTCTTCACCTAGTAGCCCTGTTACACCCTGCTGATTTAGGATTCTGTGGAGTCAATGAAATGTGAAGTACCTATCTTTAGCTGGGCTGAGACCACCCCATTTTCACATCAACATAAAGTGGCCACAAAACTGAACATCAAACACTACTCAGGTAGGTTTGGCCATAACCTGACAAGTCAGGGAAATAGCAA
>NW_008416959.1:0-290 GCF_000622305.1 Nannospalax galili | reverse complement strand
CAACCCAGGTGTGTCAAGTTGACACTAAAGCTATCCAGCACACCATCTCACAGCCTTTACTAAACCATTGACGTATTACTTGTTGTTCTTAATATAAATACCATGTAAGTATTTGTTATATTGACTAACACTGTGGCTAAAGCCACAATTTATCATTGAGGGAAACCAGGGCAGGAACCTGGAGGCAGGAGCTAGAGCACAGGCCATGGAGCAAAGCTGCTTACAGGCTTGCTCCCCTGGCCTGTGCTCAGCCTGCTTTCTTATGCAACACAGAACCACCTGCCCAGGGG
>NW_008416958.1:0-290 GCF_000622305.1 Nannospalax galili | reverse complement strand
CCTTGGAATCATAAGCTCAATTAAACTATTCCTTTTATAAGTTTCCTTGGTCATGGTGTTTCTATCACAACAAAAAAATAACTAATACAGAAATTGGTATCAGGAGTAAGATATGGCTGTGACAGACCTGACCCCATTGTTTTTAGGAGGATTGTGGAAATGTTTGGGACTCTGATCTGGAAAAACCATTGAGTGCTTAGAGTTTGTTGCTGTGAAGCTTGAAACAGTTACTCTAAAAGAGTTTTAGATGATGGAGGCCTTGCTTCTGAAGCTTCAAAGGGAAGCAGAGA
>NW_008416957.1:0-290 GCF_000622305.1 Nannospalax galili | reverse complement strand
TGTTTTTTGTGTGTATAGAGGAATGTTACTGATTTTTGTGTGTTACTTTTGTATCCTGTCACTATATCAGCTCTAAAAGGTTTTTAATGATGTCGTTAGGGTCTCTTACATATAGAATCTTATCATCATCAAATAGGATACTTTTACTTCTTCCTTTTCTATTTGTATCCCTTTTCTTTCTTTTCTCTTGCCTTATTGCTTTGGCTAAGTTTCAAGTGCTATATTGAATAGGAATAGGGAGAGAGGACACACTGCTGCTGGTCTTGTTCTGATCTTAGTGGGAATACTTT
>NW_008416956.1:0-290 GCF_000622305.1 Nannospalax galili | reverse complement strand
ACACACACACACACACACACAAATAATTTTGAAAACTATAATTTTAAAAGAATTTTGAGAAATTTTCAGCTTTTGTTTCTTGGCTCTTGGCTTGGTTTTTCCATTCAATTGGTCCCTGGCAGTTTAAATATCACAGTATTAATACTAGAGGATACCTACGTGGCACTCCCTGCCAGGCATCATTCTAGGTATTTTTACACATAGTCAGTCTTCACAACAGCCCTACTAGGCAGTACTGCCATTGCTATAATTAGTTCTGTTTTACATCTGAGGAAAGCAGTTAAGTAAGG
>NW_008416955.1:0-290 GCF_000622305.1 Nannospalax galili | reverse complement strand
GTTGAAATTATTCTTAACTCTAGAAGGATGGTTGATGGACATTCATCTACTCTCTTATTCCACCTTTACCTCAGGAATTCTGCTTTTAAGGAAAAATATTAGGGCAGGGAAATACAACAAAAACGGCCTACCCTTACAGTCTGTCGTGCATACTACCCTGTGAATTTTACTGTAGATAAATTGAAAAATAGCAGACTGAACATTTAGAAATCTAAATGCCGTGATTCTAACTGCAGTCCTCTCAAAGGTCTTGTGAGTGCGTGTCGGCTTTCTGTGTTGCATTGCTCACA
>NW_008416954.1:0-290 GCF_000622305.1 Nannospalax galili | reverse complement strand
GTTGTACCGCTGGGTCATGTTGGTGATTACTTTTTCCTCCTAGTAGCATGCACAGCTCCTTTCGCCACTATGAACACTGGCCAGTAAAGATGAGTCTCTGAAGTCAACACCAACTTGATTTCTCCTTGTTTGTTCATGTATGTAATGTCTTTAGCAATAGGGCCTTACCATCCAGTTCTGGTGAGACCAGGAGCAGGGGCAACGGCCATTATTTTTTGTGGGTCTATAGTACCCCTGGTCAACAGTGTCTAGAAAGGGAGTACATTTCTGGCATTGAGGGTTTTTTTTTT
>NW_008416953.1:0-290 GCF_000622305.1 Nannospalax galili | reverse complement strand
AGATAGATAGATGATAGATAGATATAGATATAGATAGATAAATGACAGATAGATGGATGATAGACAAATATAGACAGCATTAAGTTCTAACCAGGACCTCAAAATCCTAGCATTGATGCTTCCAAGTAGTGGTCTTCCAATGTTGAGGAGGCTCAATAACACTCCCATCACTCTGGTGGCTTTGTTCTGGTAGGCTTCTCTGAGTGGCTTCAATTGGAAATGACTCCTCTGGTGCTCCTTTCCATCTTCTAGAGACTGACCCTCCTAGGGAATTTGGCCATCATCATTTT
>NW_008416952.1:0-290 GCF_000622305.1 Nannospalax galili | reverse complement strand
TTAATGGAAGTGACTTAAATTTCTCTTTGTTTTGGGGCTGAACAATGTGACATCTGTTATCACTACAAGGGAATAGTGAAGCTAGATCACCTGCATTTCAAACTCACCTCTTAGTTTCCTTTTGGGACTCTTCTGCAATAAACACATGATAGCTAGTTATTTGATTCAAAAGGATATACATAATACATGAGCTAAAGCCAAAACTAGACCCAGGGTCTTGAACAAATGTAAGCAAAACCCATAGACAACCTGGTGAAGCCTAATCTAGTGAACTCAGACAACAAATAAAA
>NW_008416951.1:0-290 GCF_000622305.1 Nannospalax galili | reverse complement strand
ACTGAGGCCAGCCTGGTGTACACAGACCAGCTGGGCCTACAGAGAGACCCTGTCTCAGCTCCCCCGACCCCCTAAAACAAGACTGCCGTCTCTTAACTCACAGTGTTTCCAAATTCCGCATGTCCTCATAGTTGCCTCATGGTCTGGACTGAAGATAAAAGGACTTAGTTTAGACTGGACCGTGCTTGAGCATACCTCGCCCTCCATGTTAAACAGCCATGCTAGTCCTTCTTGTTGGCGTTTAATAAACTAGGGAAGAAAAATGGACTTAGTAGAGATGGGAAAACCTG
>NW_008416950.1:0-290 GCF_000622305.1 Nannospalax galili | reverse complement strand
GCTGAGCCAGCTCTCCAGTCCCTAACTTTCTAATCTCAAATTAATCCTGTATTCCTGAGCAATTCCAGATAAATTAAAAGGATTTATTTATTTATTTTTTCATGTTTGTCTGTGAGTATGCATGAGTATATGCACCATGTATGTGCAGCGCCTGTGGAGTCCAGAAGAGGGTGTCAGATCCCCTGGAACTGGGGTTACTGTGTTGTGAGCTGCCATGTGGGTGCTGAGAACTGAACCTAGATCCTCTGCAAGAACAGTAAGCACTCTTAAATAAAAAAGACAGGTAATAC
>NW_008416949.1:0-290 GCF_000622305.1 Nannospalax galili | reverse complement strand
ACTGAATAAACGGAGCTGTATCACTGAATCTGCCTCCCTGGAAGGGCTTTCCTCCAGCAGTGCTCACTGGCCATTCTGACCTCGTTCTTCGCTTCTGCTCCCTTTGCCCTTGTGGACCCAGGAGGGGAGGGAGAAACTCCACAATCACAGTGCTCAATGTGTGTTCAGTGTGCCCTCACAATGCCCCAATATGTTATCACCATGATCAATGTGACATCCCAGTTCTTAATTTCCTCTCACAATGCCCCAATATTTCATCACCACACATTGTGCCATCACAATGCCCCGAA
>NW_008416948.1:0-290 GCF_000622305.1 Nannospalax galili | reverse complement strand
GCTATAACTCAGAGGTAGAATATTTGCCTAACAAACACAAGGTACTGGATTCAAGTCCCAGCACTGAAAAAAAAAAACCACCTAGAAACAAAAAAAACTAAAATAAACTGGGCATAGTTACCCCACCCCTGTAATCCCAGCATTTAGGAGACTGATGCAGAAGGGTCACTGTGAGTTCAAGGTCAGCATGTAACATAGGGTGAAATGATGTCTAAAAAACACCCAAAATAGCAGAACAAGAGTCGAAAATGTGGCCCAGTAGTAGAGCATTTACCTAACATCCAAGGTCT
>NW_008416947.1:0-290 GCF_000622305.1 Nannospalax galili | reverse complement strand
CTGCTGCAGTGTGTCATCAGGATTCTCCAATGTGCCATCGGAATGCTCAGTGTGCCTTAAAAAATGGAGCAACGGGTCATCACAGTGCCCCGATGTGCTATGACTTTGCCCCAATGTGTCATAACAATGTTCAACATGCGATCATAATGCTCCAATGTGATATCATAATGCTTCAATGTGACATCCCAATGTTGAACACAATGTTTCATCACAGTGCTCAGTGTTCCATAAGATTACACCAATGTATCATCACAATGCTCAGTGTGCTATCACAATGCTGAATGTCCCCT
>NW_008416946.1:0-290 GCF_000622305.1 Nannospalax galili | reverse complement strand
ACTGAATAGGATTTTTGAACTGAAGTACATGTTTCATTTCCTAATAATAAAAAATATGAAGACGTGTGCATTATTTATTCACAAATCCTCACATAAAAGTAGTTTTAATGGGAGGGGAGAAAAGTTGGCTCAACTGGTAACTACACTTTCTGCATTTTCACCGGTCCTTAGCTTGGTTGCCCGCACCCAAGACAGGCAGCACACATGCTCCGTAATTCCAGTTCCATGAGTCCAACAACTCCTCTGACCTCCTTTTGCACATGCACATAGGTTTGTAAAGACAGACAGGA
>NW_008416945.1:0-290 GCF_000622305.1 Nannospalax galili | reverse complement strand
TTTTTAGCAGTCTAACAGTCTTACAGCAACTCAAGATGTGATCTGAAATTATCTTATTTTCTTAAATCTCTGCAAAAATCACATGGCAAACCCAGAGGCTATAACTTTATGTTAAAAAAGAAATTCAGACACTGAAAGTGAAGCGATTTCTGAAGGTTATGGTGAAGAGCAGCAAGAAGTAGAAAGTCTTGGTCAAGGGAAAGTGTGACGCCTTCTCCAAGCACATAGAAGCAATCTTATCACCACGGGCTTATTAAAGGTACATTTTAAAAAATATTTCTTTTCTTTAA
>NW_008416944.1:0-290 GCF_000622305.1 Nannospalax galili | reverse complement strand
TCCCTTTTAGTGAGTCATCTCCTATCTATTGACCTTGCCATATCTGAATAATAAAAATCCTATATTTGAAAACAGCATTAATTAGGAATAATTCAGAGTGAGCCCAGAGCTATATGATTCAGATGTTCGCCTCAGTGAAGGGGACAGCACTACAAAATGCAAAATAATACAAATGGTCAACAGTAATGACTGCATAAATGTTTACTGATATTCATAGTGTGGGATAAAGTGTAGCTGACGAAAATGCAGAGAAAAAGCGTTTTGAAATGTTCATGATTTAAAAGTCAATT
>NW_008416943.1:0-289 GCF_000622305.1 Nannospalax galili | reverse complement strand
AGAGAGAGAGAGAGAGAGAGAGAGAGAGAGAGAGAGATATACAGAGTATAAACAGTACCTACTGAGATCCTCAAGTAAGAAAATAGATAATTGCTTTCATCTGATTTTTAGTTTTAACATCAATCCTATTATTTATTATAGTTGTCAAATAATTTTTTGACATTTAAGAGAAAGGGATTATCTACCTGGATACAGACGACCAAATAATATATGCCCTTCTTCAGTTTTCCACCCTGTCCAACCTGCTGCTCCAACACATCCAGAGATTATACTTAACTGTTTTTTTTTT
>NW_008416942.1:0-290 GCF_000622305.1 Nannospalax galili | reverse complement strand
GGTGGGCAGTCAGGGAGAAAGATGCAGAACAGCCTCTCAGACCTTCTTTGACGAGGAATTGGACTGTTCTAACCCCCTCGATCTCAATATGTGTCTCAGCACGGTCCTCACTCTTGTTCATTGCATTATCCATCTCTTGGGGTCTCACGTCCCTCGATACTCATCCAGTTAGCCCCAGCGATCAGCTCCCATAGCGGGTCCGAGTGGTCTTTGGACCCCACATTGGGTCCCAGATGTCAGGAGTACTGCCCCAACACAGGAGCCGGGGAAAGCGAGGTGAGTTGTCTGCC
>NW_008416941.1:0-290 GCF_000622305.1 Nannospalax galili | reverse complement strand
TGTGTGTGTGTGTGTGTGTGTGTACCACACCTTCATTATCCATTCATAAACTAATGGACATCTACGTTGTTTCCATTTCCAGGCTATTATGAAAAGGGCAGCAATGAACAGGAATGAAGAGATATTTGTACAGTAGACTATAGAGTGTTTTGTATATAAGTTGTACTGCTGTATCATACGGTAGAACACTTTCAACCTTTTTGAACGATCTGTCCCATCAGCAGTGGATCAGAGTTCCCCTTTCTATTCATCCTCACCGGTATTTGTCCTTGTTTTTTTTTGGGGGGGGG
>NW_008416940.1:0-290 GCF_000622305.1 Nannospalax galili | reverse complement strand
GAAGAACTGGGCAGAATTCTCCATAAGAGCTGTGACCTCAGCCCTCAGGGGGACCTGCAGGTGCTATGGCTCTTAAGGCTCAACCCCTATCTGTTTTCACACCCCAGTGCCCTAATGGAGTCCCTGTTTTCAAGTAAGATGACTGGGCTCTTGGGGCTGAAAAGGTCACTCAGAACCCTGCATTTAGAAGTTTTTATGACTGCTATGGGAGTTAGAGATGCTAGGGAGGACCAGCGAAAGAATATTCAACCTTCATACATTGGATTCCAGAAAGCTCCAGGTGGGCAGCA
>NW_008416939.1:0-290 GCF_000622305.1 Nannospalax galili | reverse complement strand
CTGTGATGTCATATTGTAGGATAGTTATAGCACATGGGGCCATAGTTTGGCATATTGGAGCAATATAATGCAGCATTGTGATGTCACCTTGTAGCATTATGATGTCATATTGTATTGTGATGTCAAATTGTAGTACTGTGATGTTACATTTGGGGTTTCTGAGGGGACATTGTGCACTGTTTTTACATATTCAGCAGGGTGACAACACAGTGGATCATTGTATTGAAACAATGGCCCACTGTGATGGCACAATGAGCAATGTGATGGCACAATGGAACATTGTGAAGTCA
>NW_008416938.1:0-290 GCF_000622305.1 Nannospalax galili | reverse complement strand
TTTTTACACATAATATCCATAAAATTATGTTTGCCTGAGGCCTTTGGTAGTGATGTATAGCTAATTTTAATCATGTTTCTTTAAAAAAAAACTTTTTTTGAGACAGGGATTCAAATGCTATGTAGTTGACTATGACTTTGAATTTTGGATGCTCCCACCTCTACATCCCCAAGTGCTAGGGGTACAGATGTGCACCAGCAGACCTGGTTCATAGGGTGCTGGGGATCAAACTCGGGCTCTGTGTATGCTGGGCAGGCACTCTACCAACTGAGCTACATCCCCAGTGCTTG
>NW_008416937.1:0-290 GCF_000622305.1 Nannospalax galili | reverse complement strand
CTTGTAATCTCAGTACTTGGGAGGCTGACAGAAAGATCAGGAGTTCAAGGCCAACCTCAGCTACATAGCAAAGTTAGGACCAGGTTGACTTATATGAGACAATTCTCCCCTGAGAAAAAAACTAATGCAAGCAAAATAATTTTTTTTTTAAAGACATCCTCTAAAAAAGAAAGAGGAAATTTGGGCTGGAGAGATAGCTTTGCAGTTTTACTTATTGTTCTTAGAGAGGACCTGAGTTGGGTTCCCAGCACCCACATCAGGTGATTCACAACTGGCTGTATCTCTAGTTC
>NW_008416936.1:0-290 GCF_000622305.1 Nannospalax galili | reverse complement strand
GCTGGATAATTGCAGTGTCTCTATTATCTGATTTTTATTGTTTCTCAAATGAATTAGGATTTTCCCAGCTCTGCGTAAACCAAGTAATTTTGGATTGTGTCTTGGATATCTTGAATGACTTTAGGAGACTCAGAATCATTTAAATAATATAAAGAATATAAATTTTGTTTCTGTAGATAACCTGGGTAGATTCAGGCTATAGAGTCCAATTCCCTTTTAAGAGCTGATGACCCAATGTCAGCTCAAGTTCCACAGTTTGCGTAGTACTCTGGGTTTGTCCCATATATATA
>NW_008416935.1:0-290 GCF_000622305.1 Nannospalax galili | reverse complement strand
ATACAACAAACCCACAGCCAACATCATTCTAAATGAGAAAAATTGGAAGCATTCCCGTTGAAACCAGGAACCAGACAAGGATGTCCATCATCTCCACTTTACTTTAACATAGTGATTGAAACTCTTGCAAGCACAATAAGACAAGAGAAGGAAACAAAATTAGTAATAACTGGAAAAGAAGAGATCAAATTATCCATTTTTGCTGGGTGTGGTGGCTCATGCCTTTAATCCCAGACTGGGGAGGCAGAGGCAGGCAGATCTCTGTGAGATTGAGGACAGCCTGGTCTACA
>NW_008416934.1:0-290 GCF_000622305.1 Nannospalax galili | reverse complement strand
ATGAGGATTAGGTTTGGGTTAAGGGTTAAGGCTAGGGTTATGTTTAGGGTTGGGGTTAGGTTAACTGTTTTGATTTACTTAGGTTTAGGGCTTGAATTAGTATTAGGCTTAAAGGTAGGACTAGAGTTAGGGTTAGCATTAAATTTAGATGTAGGCTTAGAGTTATGTTCATGTGTAGTGTTAGGCTTAGGGTTAGGGTTTGGGTTAGGCTTAGGGCTAGGTTATGGATTAGGGCTACGTTTATGGTTAGGGTTAGGGTTCTGTGCTGGATAGCTTTAGTGTCAACTTGA
>NW_008416933.1:0-290 GCF_000622305.1 Nannospalax galili | reverse complement strand
CTTTGTAATTGTTATCTCTTCCAACATTTTTTATCGTGATAGAGGATGGATGGCTGTCCTTCTTAGACACTCCTGAGTCTCCCAGAACAGATGAGAGTCACTTGGCTAAGCTTTGGAGCCAGAAGTTTGTAGCATTCTTTTCTCACTGTTCCAACTGCTTACATACAACTTACTGTGTTCAGTAGAGCACATGGACATGGCATTTATCATCTGCTTATGTACTATAGGTAAGGTGTATATAAAAAGTTTACTAGCTGTGAAATAAGCTCTACTTTTTGTAAGGCTGTCTC
>NW_008416932.1:0-290 GCF_000622305.1 Nannospalax galili | reverse complement strand
AATTCTCCAAAGTGACATCCCAATGCTCCAATGTGCCAACATTATGGCCAAGTGTGCCATTACATTGCTACAATGTGCCTTCATAATATCACAGTTTGACTTCACAATGTTCCATTGTACGATCACAATGCTCATTGTGACATCACAATGTGTTAATGCGCCAACACTAGGCCGCATGTGCCATTTTATTTCTCCAATGTGCCATCGTAACATTACATATGATTTGACAATGTTCCTTATGCCATCACAATGCTCATTGTGCCATCAGAATGTGCCCTTCTTTCATTTCA
>NW_008416931.1:0-290 GCF_000622305.1 Nannospalax galili | reverse complement strand
AAGGTCCGGATGAGCCATATCAGGATTTCATGGCTCGACTACTGCAAACTGTGGTCGCTTGCTGGGGGACAGTGAAGCAGGTTTGCTCTTAGTGAAGCAGCTTGAGTTTGAGAATGCTAATGAAGCCTGTCAATCTGCTATTAGGCCTTTTAGAAAGAAAGGTGTTTTTCAACAAACAAAAGGGCAGAAAGGATGGGTGGTGGGGCCTGGGGGGAGCTGCTTTAGGTGTGGCCAGTTGCGACATCAAGTGAAACAGTGCCCTGATAAGCAGAGAGAAGGTCAGAGAAACA
>NW_008416930.1:0-289 GCF_000622305.1 Nannospalax galili | reverse complement strand
GCCCATCAGAGGGGGCAGGTGACACGACCATCTTTATGGAAGAGAGTTCTGGTGACACGAGTATGTGCACGTCAAAGATGGCAGGTGACATGACGATGTGCCCGTGAAAGAGAGCATGTGATATGACCATACACACATCAGAGAGGGCAGGTGACACTACCATCTGCACATAAGAATGGGCAGGTGACACGACCATCTGCACGTTAGAGGCGGCAGGTGACACGACCATGTGCAGGTTAGAAAGGGCAGGTGAAACGACCATGTGCACATCAGAGAGGGCAGTTGAAAC
>NW_008416929.1:0-290 GCF_000622305.1 Nannospalax galili | reverse complement strand
GGAAGGAAGGAAGGAAGGAAGGAAGGAAGGAAGGAAGGATGGATGGAAGGATGGATGGATGAATGCTTGTTAAGGGGCTGGGGAGATGTTCAGAAAAGTGCTTGCTACATAAACATGAAGGCATGAGTTCAATCCACAGCACCCACATTTTTTAAAGCTGGGTTAGCTGCACAATCCTATAATCCCAGTGCTAGGGATCAGAAGACAAAAGGCCCCTCAATAACCACCCAGTCAAGTTGAACTGATGAGCTCCACGTTCAGTAAGAGACCCTGTCTCAAAATAAAGTGGG
>NW_008416928.1:0-290 GCF_000622305.1 Nannospalax galili | reverse complement strand
GTTTTTGGACAATGCTGGGGACTGAACCCAGAACCTTACACATGCCAGGCAAGCACGCTATACTGAACTATCCCTTTCCTTTCCACATTGATGATTCCTGAATGTATGAAGCACAGAAATACTGGGCTTGAATTATGCAAGTAATAATATGACATACAATGTGTTTTAGAGATTTTGTTGTGATGGTTATTTTATAAGTAAAGGATTTTCAATTAAGCTTAAAGGAATTTTTTCCTCTATTTTTGTAAATTTTTAATTGAAATTTTGTGTATTTCATACAGAACATCTTA
>NW_008416927.1:0-290 GCF_000622305.1 Nannospalax galili | reverse complement strand
GTGTGTCTGTGTACACATACATATGTGCCTATGTACACACCTGTGTATTCATATATCCATGCCTGTGTATACAAAAATGCACATATGTATGCACATGTGAATATATATGCCTGTGAATACATATCTATATACACACATGTATATACCTGTACATGTACCTGTGTACATATATGCACACAGAATTGTGTGCACATACACATTCTCCTGAATGTACATATGTACATATATATACACCTATGTACACGTGCCTATATATATACCTGTGTATGCATATAAACATGCCTGTATAC
>NW_008416926.1:0-290 GCF_000622305.1 Nannospalax galili | reverse complement strand
TCAATTCTAGCACATAGCAGCTTGTGTATGTTTACTTAATAAACGAATGCATTCTAGCAAAGTGCACAGCTGTCAGTGAAAACTATTATCATGGGATGCCTCAGACCAAGACCAATGTAACCGCCAGGAGGAGTGCAATCCCCAAAGCTGCCGTGTGCCCACACCCTGACTGCTTTGGGAATGTGAACCCAGATGTCTAGTGGTGCAAGCTTGAAACACCCACCAAGAGAGCACGTGCCGCCTTGGGCCTGAAGGAGACCCCAGGCTCGGCTCGGCGTCCTCCTATATTT
>NW_008416925.1:0-290 GCF_000622305.1 Nannospalax galili | reverse complement strand
CTTTATTTTCTTTTTTTTTGTCTTCTTGAGACAGGGTCTCCCTGTAGTTCCAGCTGACCTAAACTCACTGTGTAGACCAGGCTGCCTTAGACTCTTTTTACGTATGCTTTATATATATTTTTTGCAAAGCTTCTATAGTAGTAGGTTTCTATTTTACTTTGTTAAAAGGCATTTACTGTCAATTATTCCACCCTATATGGCCTCCACTTTCCTCCTCTACCTGCTTTCCCATTCCCCACTGCACTCAATTCTTCCTATTCCATTATTCCCATATTGCTTTTTATGTCACT
>NW_008416924.1:0-290 GCF_000622305.1 Nannospalax galili | reverse complement strand
TCCACAGTGACTGACCTCAGAGACCCAGAACTTCATCAGGAAACCTAACCTATGAAGCAAAGCACATAGATTTCACATCAGGGCCCACATCAGAAGTGGACCGATCCGCCTAGCTGTACAGAGGACGTGAGGAGTGTCAACTGTGGACAAAAGCTCGAGTCAGCAACTGAGGCCCACTAGACAGGCACAGGGCTTGAATTTAAAGACCTCACTGTGTGACAGAAATGCTTATACTTAGTCCAGCATGCTTCATCTCACTGATTCTGAATTGGCATTTAAAATCATTGTAT
>NW_008416923.1:0-290 GCF_000622305.1 Nannospalax galili | reverse complement strand
GTTCATGGCAGCAGCATTACCCTTAAGTGATAAGCTCTGGATCCCCTCAGTTACATGGGCCCCTTGTAGAACCTATGTGAGGCTCTAGTTCTGTATTTAGTAGTTAGATATTGCAACTATAAAATTTGAAAAATTGAACTTTTTCCACCTATTGAATTTATATATACTTTAAATCCCACAAAACTCTAATTAGCTTTGGTTTGTGGTACAGGTTGAGTGTTGATTTCTGAATGTGGCTGAGACAGGTTTGGTGAGGTGATAAAGACTGACTGCCAGAAAGGACTGAGGAA
>NW_008416922.1:0-290 GCF_000622305.1 Nannospalax galili | reverse complement strand
AACAAACAAACAAGAAACAAGCCAGATGTGGAGGCAGGAGGGATTGTAACAAGTTCAAGGACAGCCTGGGGTACATAAGGAGACCCTGCCTCAAAGACAAAACAATGCTCAACAAGAAGACAAGCATCAAATTTGTATTTGGGCACTGGCTTAAATTAAACACACATTTGTAAAATGTTTTTTGCACATGATTAGACACGTAGCTATTAAAGGAATGTAATTAAGATTATAAGGACACAGATACCATCAGATATGAGCTAGTAGAAAGGCAAAGTTGTTTTGTATTCCAG
>NW_008416921.1:0-289 GCF_000622305.1 Nannospalax galili | reverse complement strand
GGTCTTCTGCAAGAACAACCAGTGTTCTTAACCCCTGAGCCATCTCTACAGCCCCCTAGAAATATTAAATTTTTTAATAAATTATTTTCATTATATTATTGAATCTTTTTGCATTTTATACATCTTTTTAAAAAAATATTTTATTTTATTTTTACGTGTATGAATGTATTGCCTGCATGTAGGTAAGTGCACTAGTGTCGTCCAATGCCTGTGGAGGACAGAAGAGGCTGCTGGATCTCCTGCAACTAGAGTTATGGACAGTTGTTAGCTGCCATGTGGGTGCTGGGAT
>NW_008416920.1:0-290 GCF_000622305.1 Nannospalax galili | reverse complement strand
GAGTGCATGCTAAATTCCCTAAAAACTATGCTATGCCAGAGATCAAGAAGCCCCCCAAAAAGCGGTGGCTGAATATTTAGCATACCAACAAGCAGAAAAGCCTGAAGGATGTACTCCAACAGAATTTTAGAGGAATTCATAGGAGAATTAATGGGTATATGTGACCTACTCTAAAAAATGATAAAAATGATTTTAGAGACGATAGAAAGTCCAGGAATTTAAAATTTTGAAGTATAACCTGTAGCAGGAGGCCTCCAAAGATGACGTGGACCCAGAGCCCTGGGATTCAG
>NW_008416919.1:0-290 GCF_000622305.1 Nannospalax galili | reverse complement strand
GGGAGAAAGTCCACTGGAAGGCTGGTTATGCATTTTCCCTCTCTGGATTTGTTAAAATCACTAGTTAGAAAATATCTGTATATGTGTCTTTGGGAGTTAATATTTGTGGAAGACCAAGCTGACTTCCATATCAGCCTATGAAGTGCCTTTGCTGAAGGAAAGCTCTCAATCATCAATATTCCTGAGTCTAGGTAAGAGCCATCCTAATAAAGCAGACCTTGGGGTTGAAAGGAGAGGTTATATTCATTACCTACAGTAAAAGACGAGTTAAGCAACATCATTGTGAAGGT
>NW_008416918.1:0-290 GCF_000622305.1 Nannospalax galili | reverse complement strand
CACTGGATCTTTATACGGTCAATAATCTTTTTGAAATTGAAGAAAATGACTCCCCTCCCAGCGTCCTTCTGTAGCTAATAGTTCCCTTGGTAAGCAAAGAAAAACCCAATAGCTGCTTCCCTGTCCATGACTGAGTGTTGAGAGGTCCAGGGTCCTGCACTCCCATTGATGGCAACTCCAGTTTCTGTGGAGGTATGATTGCAATGGCTGTGACATGACAGAAAGTGACATTTATAGTCCTCTGTCTTCTGTCACTTAACATTCTTTCTGAACCGTGCCCTATGATATAT
>NW_008416917.1:0-290 GCF_000622305.1 Nannospalax galili | reverse complement strand
AATTTTTTTTCACTATGTTCAATGAAATAGGCCCATTGTTTTCAGTGCTTTTGATATGTTAGTCATACACACCCACATTCATTCACTATCTGGGGTGGAAGCCAAGGTAGGGTCCTGAGGGATTAAGGTTAAATGCCCAGGCCACAAGAGGAACACATGGCTCAGTGAGTGTTTACATTATAAACACTGACTTTTGGTTGTAAGGTTAGGTAAAAGTCTTTAGTCCAGGTTATGTCCACACTGTAAAAATCATTCCTACACCGTCACTTTGAAGCACTATAAACTTTGGG
>NW_008416916.1:0-290 GCF_000622305.1 Nannospalax galili | reverse complement strand
TGCATGTATTGCCTGCATGTAGATAAGTGCACTTGTGTCGTGCAATGCCCATGGAGGACAGAAGAGGCTGTGGGATCCTCTGGAACTGGAGTTACAGACAATTGTTAGGTGTCATGTGGGTGCTGGGATTCAAACCCAGGGCCTTCTACAAGAGCAGTCAATGTTCTTAACCGCTGAGCCATCTCTCCAGCCTCCTCTTTTTATTTTATTTTAATTTTTTTAAAGAATATTTTTATTATTCCAAAGAGGCAATTTTAAACACATTTTTCCAGAAATAACTTGAAGCAGGT
>NW_008416915.1:0-290 GCF_000622305.1 Nannospalax galili | reverse complement strand
CCTGGAGAACTAGGTCCAAGCCACTTTACTACCTGTTTCAGGATGGCCACCAGCTATGGACTGTCAGAGATTTGGGGAGATGCTTTGGTGAGCTCTATGGGAATACTTATGTGGATGCTCACAGGTGACACAGTAGAGGATGCCTCTCAGCCCTTCAAAGGCAAGTAAAGAACTCATCCCTGGCATTGCCTTTACTTAAAATCTGGCTCTTAACACTGTGGTACCACATGATAGAGCTGTTTGTCAATGGGTTAGAATGTCAGTGAGGGCCTCTCTCTGCCTCTAGGTAG
>NW_008416914.1:0-290 GCF_000622305.1 Nannospalax galili | reverse complement strand
AAAAAAAACTTTAAAAAAAGTAAATAAGCAGGGTTCAGCTAGTGCAATTACCAGCAGAACCAGGCAACTGGGTTCAGAGACAAAGACCACATTCATCTGCCATGCGGTTTCTCAGAAAGCATATCCACACAGCAGGTTTCCCTGGCAAGTTTGGACACATATGTCTTTCACAGACTGCTATTCTTGGCCAGTTTTCTGAAAATAAAGAGCAAAAGATCTCATTATACTCCAAAGTACAAATGAGTTCAGTCTCAACATACTTTAAAACTGACTTTATAGGAAAAAAAAAA
>NW_008416913.1:0-290 GCF_000622305.1 Nannospalax galili | reverse complement strand
AACATCTACATCAGAAGCTTTTATGAACATCTACTGTGTGACAGCCTCAAAGACTACCTTGGTGAAATCTTGCAATCGGGGAGTAAATGAATAATTTTTACTTAATGTTAATGGGAGAGACTGGAACTTAGCTGAGAAAGAAAGAAGAAAAGATGAAGGGAAGAAAAGGTTAGCCCCAGAGACTCTTTGAGCATTAGTTTTCTTAGCATCATTTCCTTATAGAGTTTTCTAAAGATATAATGTGTGGGGACCTAAAGGCCCCACCTTGCATAGGTCTGAAAGGAAGTTAC
>NW_008416912.1:0-290 GCF_000622305.1 Nannospalax galili | reverse complement strand
AATGGGTCTCTACTGTTCTCCTGTATGTAATGTGCACTCATCAAACAAGTCAGCTGAGATAGGTTATAAAGATCAATGGAAGGAAAGTTAATTTAAAATGGTCTTCTGTACCTTCTCTTCTGTTTGGGGGCAAAATTCATGGAAAATGACTTAAACTCCTTATGAGCTTTCAGCCCAGTGAAAAGCAGCTCAGATAAAATGATTTCTCAGAGCTAAGCTATCAGTGAACTACTTTAATGTCGTTTAATAAAGTATTTCAATTAACATTCTTATCAAAATCAGTGAAAAAA
>NW_008416911.1:0-290 GCF_000622305.1 Nannospalax galili | reverse complement strand
CCTGTGAGAAGCAGCATGAGGCCTGAGATGACCACTCCAGGATGCATCATGATGTTGACCAAAGGAAAAGGGAAGACATATTGGTTGGCTGTCTCTTGGACATGGTATCTCAACAGGTCTTAATTCTCAGAATACAACTTCTCCTCTGCCCTGACTGTGGGGATAGAAAGAAGCTGGTATTCAAAGATTTCATTCAGGGCTCAGTTAGCCTGCAGCGATGGAGGGCTCTGTGCCTTCCCATGGTTGGGGAAAGCTGTCCTCCCCAAACCCTCTTCTTTCCCAGTCTTTCC
>NW_008416910.1:0-290 GCF_000622305.1 Nannospalax galili | reverse complement strand
CTTTCGGTACCCCATCACATAAAAGTAATTTTAGAATGTCACAGATGTAATGAGAGCTTCTTATTTGTCCTCATATTTTTTTTAGCTAGTGTAAAGGATGATGAGTTTCACTGTGACATTTTCATATATATGGACAGATCATCATGGCACCATGTTCCTGTTCACGCCCCACAGTTCTGCCTGTGCTGGACAGATTTAGTGTCAACTTGACACACCCGGGTGGAGGGAGCCTCAGCTGGGGAATTTCCTCCATTGGACTGGCCAGTGGCCATGTCTGTGGGGCATCTTCT
>NW_008416909.1:0-290 GCF_000622305.1 Nannospalax galili | reverse complement strand
AATGCATCCTGGGCATTGAACACAGGGCCTCCAGAATGTTGCTTACTAGCTCATCACCAATCTACAGCCATAGCATTTGCTTAGCATGCTAAGGTTTGGGGATCATTCCCGGCCCTACAAGCAAAAACAGAAAGAACACCTATTGTATATAAGCTTCGCTCACCTATGAAGGATATAGAGGAACCACTGCAGTCAGATATATCATTCTTGAAGATAACATACCGTCCCAACTTTATGACACTTCAGGAATTTCTTACATCCGGGATTTTGTTTTCCTTTTTGATTGTATT
>NW_008416908.1:0-290 GCF_000622305.1 Nannospalax galili | reverse complement strand
CAAACACTGGGCTTCCAATAAAGGCTCTCAGGAGGGCAGTGAAATTGCTCCTGAGCAGCAGAGCCAGGGGACTTCTGCTCTAATCTCAAGTTTTTCAGCATCAGTCAAGGAGGGGAGCTACAGTTTCTAAACCGTTTTCTTGTTTTTACTTAATTAAAAGCTGGTTTAGATTTACTTATGTTTCTATGATCCATGTTGAATTATTATTTAATATTTTGTTTATTTTTATTTTATGAGTGTGAATGTATTGCCTGCATGTATGTAAGTGTACCCATGTCATGCAATGCCCA
>NW_008416907.1:0-290 GCF_000622305.1 Nannospalax galili | reverse complement strand
TGAGTCTTATCCAGGGTTACACACTCTATAGCCTCTTATTCTTTAAACCTCAGGAATTTATGGCCTTCTGTGTGGATCACACTCTGTTGTGTAAGGAAGTTTTACTGGTAAGAGTTGAGGGATGCCTTAGTTTTCTCTTTACCCTTTATTCCACTATGTTCCATGAGCCTTAGTTGGAACGGTTCAACTGTAGATGTGTCACCTAGTACTGGAGATCTCTCAGAAGTATAGACTCTGTTTCTAACCAGTTTTTCAATTCTGCAGTAGCCTCCATCTGGTGGAAAAAGAAA
>NW_008416906.1:0-285 GCF_000622305.1 Nannospalax galili | reverse complement strand
GTGTGTGTGTGTGTGTGTGTGTGTGTGTGTGTGTGTATGATGTTCCCCAAGTATGACATGAGGCACACCAGTACACACACCAGTACACAGTCAGGTGCCCACTGACTGAGTAAAGGAACATACACAAGGTACAGGACTGGTTCTGAGGCCTTCAGTCCCCCAGCTGGCAGCTGAGGTCTGTACCACCACCCCAGCCATCTCCCTCTTGGCGGGTTCTCCTTGGCAGGGAGACATGCTTCTAGCACGCAGATCACACCACTTTTCTAGTGCAGTCCCTGGCAGCCC
>NW_008416905.1:0-290 GCF_000622305.1 Nannospalax galili | reverse complement strand
ATGGGGACCTTAAGTGCAGAGGTCCTGGGGTCAAGTGATCCAGGCATGGCGAGCTTGGGATGTTAAGGTCAGATTTTCATTCAAGTGGGCCATTCTGGCTGCTGTGTGGAAGGGGAAGGGACAGGGAGTAGCCTGTGGCTCTGGAGTTGCTGGGACCAGAGGTATTGGCCTGGTCAGTGCCCTGTATCTAGATCTTCCTTCCTTCCTTCCTCCCTCCCTCCGTCCCTCCCTCCTTCCTTCCTTTCCTCTTCCCCCCTCCCCCTCCCTCCCTCCCTCTCCCTCTCCCCTCC
>NW_008416904.1:0-288 GCF_000622305.1 Nannospalax galili | reverse complement strand
CTCTCTCTCTCTCTCTCTCTCTCTCTCTCTCTCTGTCTGTCTCACACACACTCAGACACACACACATACATGCACACACATACACATACACACACATACACGCACACACACATACACACACATACATGCACACGCACATACACACATGCAGACACATACACACATGCACACACATGCACATACATACATGCACACGCACATACACACATGCAGACACATACACACATACACATACATGCACACATACACACACATACACACATGCACACATATACATGCACACACACA
>NW_008416903.1:0-290 GCF_000622305.1 Nannospalax galili | reverse complement strand
CCCCTCTGATGTGCAGATGGTCGTGTCACTTGCCCTCTCTGACGTGCACATCTTCATGTCACCTGCCCGCTCTGACATGCTGATGATTGTGTCACCTGACCCCTCTGACGTGCAGATGGTAGTGGTAGCTGCCCCTTCTGACGTGCACATGATTGTGTCACCTGCCCACTGTGACTTACAGATGGTTGTGTCACCTGCCCTCTCTTACTTGCACATGGTCATGTCACCTGTCCTCTTATTCGTGCACATGGTCATGTCACCTGCCCTCTTTGACGTACACATGTTCATGT
>NW_008416902.1:0-290 GCF_000622305.1 Nannospalax galili | reverse complement strand
TCCTGGCAAATTGATATAAAAACACCATCCCACTAGAAGTTATTTTAATAATTGGGGATGAAATAAAATCTTAATAATGGTTTTCATGACCCCGTGTGTCATATAAAAATGGTAAGTAGATTGAGAACAATCTTATGTGTAATTTGGAATAATTAACTAACAAAAAAATCTAGGATCAAATTTCTGTGTTAGTAGAATATTATCCAATATTGCTAAGTCTCATAGTTCAAAGGATAACATGTAAGTTGCTAAGAGAGCAAATCAATGGTCTATTCACAGCTTTAAAGACC
>NW_008416901.1:0-290 GCF_000622305.1 Nannospalax galili | reverse complement strand
TGTTTCTGTTTTTAATGGAAACTTTCCCTGCTAAATGGGTAATTCCTTCCTGCATCCTTGTCTGAGTCTGGAGAACCCAGGCAAGCTCTTTGTTGTGCAATATCTCCTTTTCATTCATGGTTTGATGTATTCACGCACATTAACTAGTTAGAATGGCATTGTTAAATGATCTTTCATTGAAATCAATGAAAAAGTGTAGGTTTTTTCTAATGCGCTGCTGGAGAACAAGCCTAAACCAGACTCTTAGGTTACTGGGACACAAGTCCTGCTAAGGGTCCCTATTTTTTTTT
>NW_008416900.1:0-290 GCF_000622305.1 Nannospalax galili | reverse complement strand
AAAAATATACAAATAATCATGATTAAATAATGAAGTAGAACCTTTACAACTGGATTAAGAAGTATCTTTCCAAGAGGCTTTCTAAGAGTAAGCTTGCTTCCATTCCCTCTGATCACAGCTAGGATATGATGTAGTGAGAAAGAAGTCACCAGCAAAGGAATAAGATAGTCTTAACCTGGCATGAATCTGCCAGCATCTTGTACTTAGCCTTCAGAGCTATGAGGAATAAGTTTATGTCATTTAAGCAACCTAGTCTCTAATAATTTGTTATACTCATCAGAAATAAATAA
>NW_008416899.1:0-290 GCF_000622305.1 Nannospalax galili | reverse complement strand
CTGGGGTTCCTTAGGGTGGTTTGTATTGTAATACACTTCTGTAGGACTAGTGGGTTTTGTTGGAGACATATATTCTTGTTTTTTTCATACTATCTGTTTTTGCCCTGTCATTTGGTGTATGGATGTTCTTTGTTGGTTGTGTGTCTGGTAGGAATTTCTATTCTGCTTTTATTTGATTGAACTTTGGTTCTGTTTATATTGTTTATGAAGCTTGGTTGTTTTTTGCAGAGTCTTAGGTGGGCTGGTCTGTCAGGCAGATCAGGAGCCAGGGGAAAATGGGGGTGGGGACT
>NW_008416898.1:0-290 GCF_000622305.1 Nannospalax galili | reverse complement strand
GGTATTCCTACAGCTGCTGCCATCGGTTGAACATACACTTGAGGTTTCTGAGGAGGTGGGGTAAGGCAGTGGAACTCAAACAGGCCAGGGGAAAAAGCAATCCCACCAGTTAGTCTGCTGTCCCAGGCAATGATGTAAAGCTTGGAGACTGAAAGTGATGGAGGGAGGCTAAGATATGGACTTTCTTTTAAATGATAACAATAGATGAGGAGCAAGGTATGGTGTCACATGCTTGAAACCCAACACTTGAGAAACTGAGGCAGGAGGATCATGAGTTTAAGGACAGCTGG
>NW_008416897.1:0-290 GCF_000622305.1 Nannospalax galili | reverse complement strand
GTTTTAATCATATGCTTAACTGTGCTAGGAGTTAATATATGGATAAATATGGATAAATATGCACATCTGAAATAGCTTCAGAACAAAGTGCTGCAATTTGGTAAAGATTTTTAAGGCCTTCCTGTCTGTCTGTCTGGCTTTCTGGCTGTCGGAATTAGCAGTTTTCCTTTGCAGTGACACCCGGCCTGAGGCCAGCCTTCCACCACCGTCCTGAACACTCTGTTTTTCCCTTTCCACTCTGCCTCATCTCTTCTTCAGAGTCACCCTGGTCGCTGCATGGGAGGGGGCAG
>NW_008416896.1:0-290 GCF_000622305.1 Nannospalax galili | reverse complement strand
CATCCTACCAAAAGCCGTTTATAGATTCAATGCAATGCCAATCAAAATCCTAATGACACTCTTTACAAAATTGGAAAACACCACCCTACGATACATTTGGATGCACGAAAGACCTTGGATAGCCAAAGCAACCCTGAGCACAAAAAGCAATGCTGGGGGGATAACTATACCAGATTTTAAACTGTGTCACAGAGCTAGAGTCATTAAAATCATCCAGAATATATAAAGAACTCAAAAATGAAAGAATCGAGAAACCAAATGACCCAATTAAAAGATGGGCTAAAGATCTA
>NW_008416895.1:0-290 GCF_000622305.1 Nannospalax galili | reverse complement strand
CCCCAGCACATGCAGCAGTCAGTCCCCAGAGCCACAGAACAGAGTTTTCAAATTCGCAAATGCAATATAACATTCTTAGGTCTTGAAATCTATAACATGAAATTAGCCAATACTGTCATACACTGACTGACCATCTGTAGAGTCTGCTCGTTACTTGACGTTCTCTGCCCTCCCACAGGTGCACACAGTATTTCAGGAACTCATTAGTCTTTTGTTTTCAAGACTTAGTGATAAGCAGAGTTTTATAGAAATCTTTAAAAATTTATTTCAAAGACTTCAAGTGAGAGAAG
>NW_008416894.1:0-290 GCF_000622305.1 Nannospalax galili | reverse complement strand
TAAATTTTTATTTTATTATATGTGTATGAATGTTTGGCCTACATTTAAGTGCACCTTTGTCATGCAATGTCTGTACAAGCCAGATAAGGACATCAGATCCCCTGAAACTAGATGTTACAGGTGGTTGTTAGCTACCCTTCAGGTGCTGGGAACTGAACCCAGGTCCTCTCCAAGAACAACAGCCAGTGTCCTTAACTTCCGAACCATTTCTTTAGCCCTGCTTCCCTGTTCTTTACACCAACTTTCCCTTTTCTCCGTCACTGTTCTGTCATAGCTTCAGAGAACCAGGA
>NW_008416893.1:0-290 GCF_000622305.1 Nannospalax galili | reverse complement strand
AAGAGGGGAGAACTCAGTCATTTTACCAAGACCATTTCAGAAGAAAACATACTGACTAAATAAAATATCTTGTGCACTTCTGAAAAAAATGTATAACTGTAAGTCATATTCTAAAATATAAAACAAATTGAATTAAATTCAGGAGAATAAAACAATATGCAAATGTGTTCTCAAAATAATAATGTATTAGAAATAAACAGAAAGGTACAGAAAAAAAAATCTCAATTGGAAATTCAGTAACAAACCCTAAGGGACTCACATGTCAAGTGGAAAATATATAGCCCAGGCTG
>NW_008416892.1:0-290 GCF_000622305.1 Nannospalax galili | reverse complement strand
AAATATAGTTTATTATGTATTACTATATACAATATTATGCTTATGTAGAAAATATTTTTATTTATGTAAACCAATATATTTATATGTACCTTTATACATTTCAGTCATACAAAATAATACATTATGCAGAAGACATATGCTATATGTAGTCTGTCCTATGAGGGAGGGTTCAATTCTATTGATTTATTTGTATACTCATGATTTTCTAAATACCTTTCAATCACAGTTCTGATTTACATTTGGAATGGGTTTGGCTGAGGAACATTCTGTATTTTTAAACAAAAGTTGTC
>NW_008416891.1:0-290 GCF_000622305.1 Nannospalax galili | reverse complement strand
CACAATGGAGCATTGTGATGACACATTGGTGCTTTACGATGGCACACTGAACATTGTGATGGCACAGTGGAACAATGTGATGTCCCATGAAACATTTTAATAGCACATTAGAGCATTGTGATGACACATTGGTGCATTGTTATGGCACACTCAGCATGGTGATGACACACTGGAGCATTGTGATGACATATTGCTGCACTGTGATGGCACACTAAGGATTGTGATGTCAAAATGGAGCTTTTTGAAGACATATTGGAGCATTGTGATGGCACATTGAGCATGGTGATGAC
>NW_008416890.1:0-290 GCF_000622305.1 Nannospalax galili | reverse complement strand
GGGGGCAGAGGCAGGTCCACAAAACTCACTGTTAGATAAAAAGGTGGCAGGGGTCAGGATCGCCCTGAGACAGAAACAAAGAGGACTCTGGCAAAGGAAGAGTTTAATTAGCTGTGGCAGGGCTGGTCCTCAATTCCGGTGTGAGGAAGAACCAGAAGCTTAATGGCTGCAGAGGGGTAGCTTATAAAGGGAAAGAATGAGGCAAAAGAGAATATTTTTGTGCTGTTTGGGACTGTTTTGGGGCCTGCTTGCTCAATGGAGGGTGTGGGGTCTGTACCTGGTGAAGCATA
>NW_008416889.1:0-290 GCF_000622305.1 Nannospalax galili | reverse complement strand
TTTTTTTCTCTTCTTTTCTATTTGCCTTTTTTGAGAGAGGTCTTGACATGCAACCCAAGCTGACCTCAAACTTACAATCCTCTTGAAACTAAGATGTTTTTAATGACTTCCTTGTGGTATAGTTGATACACAAAACTCAGTACACATTTAATGTATACAACTCGGTGAGTTTTGGCAGATGTGTGCACCTGTGAAACCACAAACATAGAGAAGAAATGGATGTGTCCATTCCCTCCAGTACTTTCCCTGTGTCTCTCAGGAGTTTTCTTACTTTTGTTTTTCATGGTGAA
>NW_008416888.1:0-290 GCF_000622305.1 Nannospalax galili | reverse complement strand
AAAAAACCTATTAAACAATATCTTTGGATCTACTAAGCATTTCATGAAATCTTTAAAATTATTTTTTATACAAAATGGCAAACATAAAATTATAAGGTATAAAATCTAGCATTATATACATAGATTTTGGTTAGGATTTCCTTCCCAAAGAGGTTCTAACTATGTAAATATAGATATAGATAATTTCAATTGTGTAATACTCAGAGGTAGCAATCATCTCTTTCAAACATATTTCTTTTTTTAATTATTAATTTAATAACCACATACTTAGAAGAAGCATTTCATTACAA
>NW_008416887.1:0-290 GCF_000622305.1 Nannospalax galili | reverse complement strand
AAAAAAAATCACAGTACCAGGGATGGACAACTTACATGCAAATTTTTGGTAATGGGGGCCCTTGAAGCCCCACAGTAATAAAAGTTATTGATTGCTGTGTGCTGTTTGTTATTGCAGTAAACATTCAGTGCTGGGAGGCACACACATGGCTCCCTTGTGACCTACTGATACAATGTTCCTCCAAACTACAGTTTAGAGAATAAGGATATTTATTTGGGCTTCCTTACAGAGCTCATGATGTCTGGGAGGGGGTTACTTACAAAGACATGGACACCCATGGGCTTTTTTTT
>NW_008416886.1:0-290 GCF_000622305.1 Nannospalax galili | reverse complement strand
GTTGTGCACCATTCCCATCTGCATATACTCACTGGATTCTTCCCAGTACTTACCTGAGGTCCTAAGCAACCTGTAACACCACCTTTTGCCTCAAGCCCACTTTTTCTTACAACAGCCATCACACTGACTTAAAGTTCGGTTAGTATTTATTTAATGTTCATTGGATACTAAGATGTCAGTGATTGGTGTTAATATTAATAAATTTAACTTAGTTATAGGATCCTGGGACCTTTTTTCTAAAATTATTTTATTAGCCTTTTTATTAGCTTTTATTTTATTTGCTTTTTTTT
>NW_008416885.1:0-290 GCF_000622305.1 Nannospalax galili | reverse complement strand
TTTCAAAAAGAAGCAGACCTAAACTCAACAAAGGAAGGCTTGGGGCTCACACAATAACCTGAAACTACAAAAGAAATCCACATTTCAAAGTCATAGAGAAAAAATGATAACTTGAAAAATCAAAATAATATATCCCTACTAAGTACCAACAGCCCTCTAGAGGAGTACAATGAGAATCCCCTAGAGATGACACAGGATGTGGGGCTCAAAAGAACAATTATAAACATGATAAAAGAATGCATTGAATTTAAAGAACACACAAAGAAATCAAAGAACTGAAGGAAGATAGG
>NW_008416884.1:0-290 GCF_000622305.1 Nannospalax galili | reverse complement strand
CACCACAGTGGGACTACATACATGTGACACTGTACCCAACTTGTCATCGTAAACTTTTTATTTTTGCACATAAAAACACTTTCTGATAAAGAAATCATAGACTCTTTTATCCCCAAACTCCCAAAGCGTTTAACAACCCTTCTTCCATCTCAAGTACTTAGCACTTAGGATTTCAAGAGCCTAGACTAGAACACAGAGAATACCTGAGCGTGGGTGAGAAATGAGGGCTCTGACTGGAAAGTGTTTTGTCTTTGACTCATTTTCTAGGTCAGAGCTGAAAAAACTGACAA
>NW_008416883.1:0-290 GCF_000622305.1 Nannospalax galili | reverse complement strand
ATTGTGATGTCATATTGGAGCACTGTGATGTCATATTGTGGGACAGTTATACCACATGGGGCCATAGTGTGGCATATTGGAGCACTGTGAGGATACAATGAGCATTGTTTTGGGACAATAGAATAGTGGGAAGTCATATTGTTACATAGTGATGGCATATTGGAGCAAGCTATGGTGCTCTCACATTGCAGCATAGTGATGTCACCTTGTACCATTATGGTGTCATATTGTGGTATTGCGATATCACATTGTAACATTGTGATGTCACATTTGGGGTTTCTGAGGGGACA
>NW_008416882.1:0-290 GCF_000622305.1 Nannospalax galili | reverse complement strand
CACTAAAGAAACATGCTCAGTCAGTAAAGGGCTTGCCTTGCAAGCATGAAGACCTGAGTTTGAACCCCAGCACCATGTTAAAAAGCCAGGCATGGGGGAGTATGTTTGCAACCCTGGCCCTGGGGAGGCAGAGGTGGGAGGACCCCTGGGACTCACTGGCCAGCCAGTCTAGTTGAATCAGCAAGCAAGCCAGTTGGCCATCGATCGTGTCTCATGAAACAAGCCTAACAGCTCTTCAAGAACCACACCCAAGATCAACCTCTGGGTGCCACACGTAGGTGCATACATGT
>NW_008416881.1:0-290 GCF_000622305.1 Nannospalax galili | reverse complement strand
GTTTTGGAAAAATTTATGTAGAGTTTAAGGTGGTGTACTGATATTCCTCACAGTTGTGTTGTGCCCAGAGAACAGACCCCCAAGAGTAACCACGGAATCCAGAAGGCATGTAAGGACAGAGTCTTTATTTGGGCTTAAGCTCAGGCTCTCAGACCTCACCATCGCAATGGAACCCCGATTGCAGGGGGAGGAAAGCTTTTATAAGTTTTAGACCAAGGCAGGAGGGGAATAACAGAGTCACATCTTGATTGGCCCGAGGAGCCCATGCGCACCAACACACTTTTGAATTG
>NW_008416880.1:0-290 GCF_000622305.1 Nannospalax galili | reverse complement strand
GGATTGTGAGGGGACATTGAGCACAGTGTTTTTGCATATTGAGAATGGTGACAAAACAATGGATCATTGTAATGACACAATGGCACATTGATATGGCACAACAGAACATTGTGAACTCATTTTGTAACATTGTGATGGCACATTGGAGAAATATAATGGTACATGGGGCCATAGTGTTGGCACATGTGAGTCTTTTGATGTCACATTGGAGCTTTGTGATGTCACGTTGGAGTATTGTGATGTCACATTTGGGGATTGTGAGGGGACATTGAGCACCATGTTTGCATATT
>NW_008416879.1:0-290 GCF_000622305.1 Nannospalax galili | reverse complement strand
TTCAATCTCATGCTTTAAGTCTAGCTACAGAAATAAGGCAGAAGGAGAAAATGACCTGAAGCTCAACATTAAAAATTCTAAAAACTACACTAGAAAACTTCTACAGCTGATAAACACTTTCAGCAAAGTGGCAAGATACAAAATTAACATAATAATCAGTATCCTTCTTATTTACCAGTAACAAACATATTGAGAAAGAAATCAAGGAAACAATCTCATTCACAATAGCATCTTAAAAAACATCTTGGATTAAATCTAAACAAGGAAGTGAAAGATTTGTACAATGAAAA
>NW_008416878.1:0-288 GCF_000622305.1 Nannospalax galili | reverse complement strand
GAGAGAGAGAGAGAGAGAGAGAGAGAGAGAGAGAGAGAATGGCACACGTGCTATGACTGGCATGTGAATTACCAGAAGATTGGCTTTTTCTGGATTGAGCTTACATCTTCAGTCCAGCTAGGAAGTACCTCTCCCACTGAGAGCTTTCTGTCCCTTAGCCAACATTTGTTATTTTGAGTTCAAAGTCTTGGTTTCTGCTCAGGAAGCATGCCCAGGTGAAGAACCCAAGAAGAGGTCCATGATGTCAGAGCTGTGAGGCATGTGCCAAGAAGACCTGCATACAGGGAG
>NW_008416877.1:0-290 GCF_000622305.1 Nannospalax galili | reverse complement strand
AACGACAGCCTGAGTTCAGTCCCCAGAAGCCATACAATGCCTGGTTCTATGTTTTGCATCTGTAATCCCAGAACTCCTATGATGAGATGGAAGGTAGAGACAGAAGATGGCCCAGAAGCTCATGAACCAAGTAACCTAGAGTATTCAGAGCAAAAGAAACAGAGAGGCCCTACCTCAACAAGGTAGGAGGTGAGAACTGACTCCTGAAAGTTATCCTGACCTCCACAAATGTGCTTCAGCATGCATGAATCTACAAGAACACACACATCATACACACACACACACACACA
>NW_008416876.1:0-290 GCF_000622305.1 Nannospalax galili | reverse complement strand
TGTGTGGGATTAGGTAGCATCACACCATGGTCCAGAGTCAACCCTAATTTGGATACTCGCTATCTAACCTTAGACAAATCATATCACCTTTCTTGCCTCAGTTTCCCCACCTTTAAAACAGTCTCATTCACAGCCACTACCTTATAGGGGGAATTGCTTTGATTATTAGATGAGTTAACATACAATCATATAAAGATGTGAGCACACATCTACTGGAGGTGTAGCAATGAGATGATGTAAGATGTAAGCAATCATGAGATTATTCTTAGATGAGTTTTTCCCATTAATTT
>NW_008416875.1:0-290 GCF_000622305.1 Nannospalax galili | reverse complement strand
AACTCCAGTTCCAGGGGATCTGATGCCTTCTTCTGACCTCCTTGGGCACTGTATGACATGGGTGCACTTGCACACATGCAGGCGATACACTCATACAGAGAAAATAAAAATGATAATGAAATGTTTACTCTTCTATTAGCCTGCTCAAATCTCACAGAAGACAATTACTTATCTTGGTTTGAATCATAAGCTTATGTATAGATGTGAGCAAGCAACATAATGGAAAAGAGATAGTGGGACCCTGACACTCCAATTTAACTTTTAGATTTGATTTTTGTTTTTTTTTTTTT
>NW_008416874.1:0-290 GCF_000622305.1 Nannospalax galili | reverse complement strand
GGCTAGTGTTAGTGTTAGGGCTAGGGCTAGGGTTAGGGTTATATTAAGGTTAGGTTAAAGGCAGGGTTGTGTTTAGGTTTAGGTTAAGGGTTAATATTATGATTAGGGTTTGGTTCAGGGTTAAGATTAGGGGTAGGGTTTCGGTTAGGATTAGCTTAGGTGTAGGATTGGTGTTAGCATTACATTTAGGGTTAGGTCAAGGACTAGTGTTCAGGTTAGGATAAGGTCAAATGTTAATAATAGGGTTAGGGTTAAGGATAGGTCTAATGTTAGTTTTAAGTTTAGGGTTA
>NW_008416873.1:0-290 GCF_000622305.1 Nannospalax galili | reverse complement strand
TGTAGGCCATAATACCCCGCTTCTCTGTCTTGAAGTAGATGGCAGATTTTCTTTTATTTAAAAGTACCACATGTATATTGAAACTTGTTATGCAGTAGATATGTATTTATTTGTTGATTTTAAGAAAGCTATTTTCTCATCTCCCGTACCTTTCTCTTTCACGACGAAATTTTTACAGTTTGATTATTTTGTTTGGTTTTATTTTCAACCAGGTTGTCAAGTATCACTAAGTAGCTGAGGGTGGCCTTGAACTTCTGATCCTCCTGCTTCCAGTTCCCAAGTGCTGGGAT
>NW_008416872.1:0-290 GCF_000622305.1 Nannospalax galili | reverse complement strand
CTCCATCCTTCCAAGTCTACCAAGGGAATCCAATCCCTATCAGGTGGGTCCGAGTAACACAGCCTGGGGCCTTCCAGTGCGTCCACCTAGGCCTCCAACAGGCAATCTTGAAACTGGGCCCAAAATCCAAACCAGAAGCATGAAGGAATGAAAGACACAAAGACAAGAGACACCCACTGATCGGATCAGGTAGACTCTGCACTCTGGGGTCCAGTGTGGGGGGGATCTTGGGGATCCCAGATGAGCCCCCAAATGTTGTGCCCAGAGAACAGATCCCCAAGAATTACCAC
>NW_008416871.1:0-290 GCF_000622305.1 Nannospalax galili | reverse complement strand
AGATAATTATTATTATTTCTGCCTTTTCAGATAAGGAAACTGTGTTTCCCTATGCCTAGATCCAATATAACAATAGAGCCGCCTACGCTGGGTGTTCTTGGACATGTGCTCAGGTGTTCCAAACTCATTCCCTCCCTCCCTTCTTCCCTTCCTCCCTCCCCTCCAGCCTTCCCTCCCTCTTTACCTCCCTCCCTCCCTCCCTCCTTCCTTCCTTTCTCCTTCTTTCCATAATTTCTTCTTTTTTCTCTCTTTTATATACCAAGGTGTGGTGGTGGTTTATATGAAAATGT
>NW_008416870.1:0-290 GCF_000622305.1 Nannospalax galili | reverse complement strand
CACATTTCAAGAGTCCAAATGCTTAGGGGTCTCAGCAGAGGGTGGGGCAGCACCTGCTAAGAATCTAAATGGACAGGAGATGCAGCCTGGTCCTTGCTTTAAAACTTTAACTGGAGCTGGATGTGGTTGATTTAATCCTAGCACGCAGAAGTCTTCGGCAGACAGAACACTGAGATCCAGGCCAGCCTGGGATGGTACATATAGCGGGTTCCAGGCCAAGTGTGACCCTGTGTCACTGACTCAACAAAACAGAACAGAACAGAACAGAACACTTCAGTTGGACCACTATG
>NW_008416869.1:0-290 GCF_000622305.1 Nannospalax galili | reverse complement strand
GTACACATGAGCTGTAGAACGAACAAGGAGAAAACAAGCTGGTGCTGACCTCAGAGCCTCATCTCTGCTGACTGGTTTTCATAGTGCTGGAAGGTGCTCTGCACGTTACCAGAAGGGAAAAAAATAATGGACCTTACCCAGCTGTGAATCCTGCGAACTACAATAACTACAATAACAACTGGCCTGGAAGATATGCCCACTGGTACAATAGTGGCATTAATCTTTGGAGTAACCAAACACTAGCTAGTTGGATATAAGATCTGCTTCCTAGGATGGAGTCCATACCTGGC
>NW_008416868.1:0-290 GCF_000622305.1 Nannospalax galili | reverse complement strand
GGGGAGGGGCAATGCAATTAGACAGATCCATTCTTCTTACTCTTTACCATGGCTTTTCCACTTTTCTGGTTCAGAGTGAATATCTCAGCTTTACTCTTTATTTCTAGAATCCTTATCGTTCTTGTCTGTGCATAGCTGCTTATTGGATTTTTTGAAGGGAGAATAAACCTGGAGAACTATTCTGACAGCCTGCTAATATCACTGTGAGCAGTTTTCTTTCTAACACTTTTATTAAAGCTGTGTTTTATCTGGCACTCTTACTATGCACAAACATTCTGTACTTCCATTTG
>NW_008416867.1:0-290 GCF_000622305.1 Nannospalax galili | reverse complement strand
CCCACGCCATACCTACGCCGTACCCACACAGTACCTACACAGTACCCTCGCCGTACCGACACAGTACCCACGCCGTGCCCACACAGTACCCATGCAATACCCACACAGGAGTCTAGGGAGATGTTTGGTTGTCTGGTGTGAGGACCAGAGTTCAGATACCCAGAAAACACATCGGTGCAGGATGCGTTTGGTGTCCTACTCCAGACTAAGAAAGCAATGACTGGCGATCCCCAGAAGAGACTAGCTGTATGTGTGAGCTCAGATTGAGAGACCCTGCCTCTAAGAATAGG
>NW_008416866.1:0-290 GCF_000622305.1 Nannospalax galili | reverse complement strand
CCATGATCAGGTACCTGACCTTGGACTCCGCCTTGAAATGTACCTCAACCGTGTAAGGACATAAGAGCATCGCCACTGAGGTCAGCCATGCATCCCCATGGTGAATGCTTTCTTTCCTATTGGTTCTGGGGACAGGAACATTCCCCTCCCCAGCGCTTAACGCTGGGTATGCACTGGGTGAAATGGTGCATCCCGTCCTGACCCTGTTGTTCCTTCCCGTCCCTCCTTGTCCAGACCTGGTGTCCCTACCAAGACAGCAGAGTGGCGCCTTCCTGGCAGCTCCCTGCTCC
>NW_008416865.1:0-290 GCF_000622305.1 Nannospalax galili | reverse complement strand
AAAAAAGATTGTCCAGAAAGGCCAGTTGCACGGGAATGGTCCCACACAGAGGTACAGGTTCTCAAGCTTGGGGAAATGAGTGACTAGGGAGGACGGGGTTAGGATCCCCTCCCCGACCCCAGGTTAACCCTCAGAGTGGAGGGGGCACCTGTGAGTTTCCATGTACATACAGGTGCTCAACATTTGGTGCTAACCAAAGCCTGGGGAAAGTTGTCACACAAAAAATCTTGGGTGCAGGGAGCAACTGGCATAAACCAATATTCATGGATCACCAAAAGAGAAGTGGACCC
>NW_008416864.1:0-290 GCF_000622305.1 Nannospalax galili | reverse complement strand
AACAGTTTTTATGGCATGGGAGGCAGTCTCACCAGAGCAGGCCAAAGTAAAATGGGCAGCAGAATAAGTATCAATAATATGATAAATGTATTTTCATTTACCAAAGTGGAAAAAATGAGGTGCATCCTTTTGCCAAATCTTATTAAGACCAAGGCCTCTGGAGAGAGTTCCACCAGGTTGTAATGGCCCCAGGGGCACAAGGGGGGCACACAAGGAGCATGCATGGACCAGATGTTTGTAGCTCTGGATCGGAAAAGTAGGTAGGAGCCTATGAATAGCTTGGGGAGAGA
>NW_008416863.1:0-290 GCF_000622305.1 Nannospalax galili | reverse complement strand
AAAGTAGTAAAATGAGAGTAGCTTTGGTTTCAAACATCTCATTTGTTTCTTCTAGATTGTGGATGTTTAGTAATTCAGTCTCAGAAAATGATGCTAGCACTCCTTAATGATTAGTTAAGCTAAAATATACATGTATACTGGTTTAGTTTTATTTTATTGAAAAATTAGGTAGATACTATTTCAATTATGTCAGTCAGTGAATGATATCCTAGACAGAGGGGGAAACATCTTTATTAAAACTGTCTCTAAGGAGAGACAGTTAAGGTCATTGTAAGTTTTTACATTTTTTT
>NW_008416862.1:0-290 GCF_000622305.1 Nannospalax galili | reverse complement strand
CAGGAGAGCAGGCCAGGAGAGTTAGCCGATGGTGCAGGT
Organism: Nannospalax galili; assembly: GCF_000622305.1. NCBI lineage: Eukaryota > Metazoa > Chordata > Mammalia > Rodentia > Spalacidae > Nannospalax > Nannospalax galili. The sequence goes on along the minus strand of NW_008416862.1, from coordinate 251 downwards.
CCAGGGAAGCAGAGAGAGGCGAGGGCAGTGCAAGGTCCAGAAGCAGTGCTCCTGGAGCCCAAGGAAGGCACCAAGGTGGCCTGTGCGAAAAGGATCAGGAAACAGCATGGGCTCCCCAGGTGTCTGATGACCCAAGACCAGGAATGACGCAGGGCCTAAAACCTAATTTTATTTTTAAGATTTATTTTTATGTATGTATATATCTGTGTGTATCTGTGCTTATGCTACATGTGTGTGAGTGTGTGAGTGTG
>NW_008416861.1:0-290 GCF_000622305.1 Nannospalax galili | reverse complement strand
TTGGGAAACACTTCTAGATGCTGCTGACAGGGGCTGATGAAGACCAGGAGGTAGGAAGGAGAGCCATGTCTGATGAGAATTACCAGGAGATCTGGCATTTATGAAATGTTTGTAAAGCAAGACTTTGTTCTTAGGACTTTCCGCATAGGGTATGTAGGCACTACATCCATACATACACGTACAATGTAGGCACCATGATCCACATTCTGGAATTCATGTCTCTAAGACCAATAGAGATTAAGTAGTCTTCCTCATATGATACTGCATGAAGCAGAGAGCTGAGATTAGAA
>NW_008416860.1:0-290 GCF_000622305.1 Nannospalax galili | reverse complement strand
GTTCCAGAGGAATCCAATGCCCTCTTCTGACCTCCGCAGGTATTGCATGACACCAGGGCACTTACATGCATACAGGCAATAATCTCATACATATACAATAATAAATAATAAATATTTTTTTAAAAACTAAACAGAGAGCGAGAGAGAGGAGAGAGGGCTACGATGAAAGTGTGCACACTGTGTGCACAGTGGGATGCTGTTAGGAGCAAAGAGAATAGTCTAGTGCTCTGGAGAACAGGATGCAGGTCATTCTACTTCTCTGTAGATCAGGATGAAGGTCTGAGTCCTCC
>NW_008416859.1:0-290 GCF_000622305.1 Nannospalax galili | reverse complement strand
TATTTACACTCTGTATTTGTTTGTCATTTTACTTCTAAATGTTGATTTCTATTTAGGAAAATGTTAGTAATTTAAAACTTTAGTCATAGGTATGAATATTCATGTGTCTAGCACAGAGTACTATAAATAATTTAGGCATCTAAAAACTGGTAGAGGCTGAGACCTCAGGAGACTGCATGAAGAGTGCCTTGGATCTGGCCTCTTCATGATGGTAAGGTTCTCCAAATCCCAAACCCTAAATGGGATTATGTGAGGCCCCTCCCACTTCGCCAGGGGTAGATCTCTCTGCC
>NW_008416858.1:0-290 GCF_000622305.1 Nannospalax galili | reverse complement strand
ACAATGCTCCACTGTGAAATCACAATGCTCCAATGTGCCATTACAATTCTCGAACATCTCAAGACTAACGCCATGTGTGACATTATAGTGCTCCAGTATGACATTATGGGCGACTGCGCTCTCTCTGGGCTCAGGGTGCGCTCACTCCCTGTGGGTCCACAGACTGCTCTGGGGAGTGGTGGCTTGGGGAGTGGCACGGGCAGATCTGCAGACTTCTCCGGCGGCTGCTTTGGGTCCCACGTCTCTGGGAGTGATGGCAGCTGGTGGCTGTCGTAACTTCTCTGGTGCTG
>NW_008416857.1:0-290 GCF_000622305.1 Nannospalax galili | reverse complement strand
ATTTTTGAATGTTAAAAATTACAATTATGTTCCATATGATAGGGTGATACTAGCATGTTTATTAATTTATAGGTCATTTCATGAGTATAACTATTATATAGGTCATTTTTTCAGGAAATCTCAAGTAAGTAACTTATTCTAGCAAAGTCTTAAAGAATTAAAAAAAAATGTTCGCAATCAGTAGCATATTCTACAGAGAATAGGAACCATTTAGTATGGGAAAAAATGGCCCTAGAAGGCATAATAGCTCCTGAGGGTGTCACTGTGCTAAAGCATGGCACAAAACTTGC
>NW_008416856.1:0-290 GCF_000622305.1 Nannospalax galili | reverse complement strand
GCTCTTGGATTTGTTGATTCTTTGTATTGTTTTCTTTGTGTCTATTTCATTTATTTCTGCTCTGAATATTCACCATTTAATTATTTCATTATATTTTTGGTACCTTTGCTTTACAAGTAGACTAGTAATTAAAATCCTATATAATTGACATTAAAATAAGTAGGTAAAGTAAAAATGAAATGAAAAGGTATACAGAACATGTTAAGGGTTGTATTAGTTACTTTTCTTAGTGATGTCATAAGATATTCTGATGAGTGATTTAAGGGATGAGAGGTTTATTTTGGCTCACA
>NW_008416855.1:0-290 GCF_000622305.1 Nannospalax galili | reverse complement strand
TGTGGGGGCTTGCCACTTACACAAAGCCTACTTAAGTGCCTACTTAAACCAGGCTCTGTGTCATACCCTCCCCACTGTAGCACCCCACTGTGCTAGCGATTGAACCCAGGGCCTCACGCATGCTGGGTAAGACATCTACCAACTGAGCTACACGCCCAGTCCCTCAGCCTGTACTCTTTACTGCTGTGCTAAACTGCTGTCTTGCTCTGGGCCAATGATAAAAGCGCAATGGGCAGGTGAGGGTCACTCCAACTTGCCAAGAGGGAACTCAGGGTCTAAACCACCCCAGC
>NW_008416854.1:0-290 GCF_000622305.1 Nannospalax galili | reverse complement strand
TCAGTGGTGGCCCTGGACCTGGTGCTTAAGTGACCTGACCAGGAAAGGGAATGGTGGACTCTAGGTTGTGACATTTGCCTCCTTTAGAAGTACTGTCAGGACCTGCCTTTTGTAGCCTTTTGCTCAGTTTTTCTCCCACTTGTAAAGAAGTTTCCAGAAACCACCAAAGATATAGGATATCAATATAGGGAGATAAGAACACCTAGGGACTCACCAAGATGCCCTGTGCCAACTGACCAACCACGGAGGAGCAGCAGCTTGGGTTCACTCATCACGTGAAGATTCCGATT
>NW_008416853.1:0-290 GCF_000622305.1 Nannospalax galili | reverse complement strand
TGTGATGTCACCAAGGAGAACTGTGAATTCATATTGTAACATTTTGATGGCACTATGTAGGAATATATGGGCAAATGGGACAATAGTATTGGCATACTGGATCATTGTGACTTCACAGTGGAGCATTTTGAAATGACAAAGGAGCATATGTGATGGCACATATGAGAAATATAGTGGCAGATGTGTGGTAGGTGTTGGGACATTGGAGGATTGTGATTTCACATTTTAGCATTGTGAAGTGACAATGGAACATTGTGAAGTCATATTGTAACATTGTGATGGCACATTGG
>NW_008416852.1:0-290 GCF_000622305.1 Nannospalax galili | reverse complement strand
TTATAGCTTCTGGAGGGAGGAGAGTGTCATTTTTCTTTAAAGATGTGGCCCGTCGAGCTCCCCATGCTGCAGTGAATGAACCCACATCCATGCACATGCTGTTAACAGTAAGTGAACTCAGTTGTTTTAAACAAAAGAATACATGATATTGTGACTAAAACATGATGGATGAATATGGGAAGAGTCAGAGGGGAGAGAAAAGGGACTGGGGTACATTTGATTATATGCATGTATTATATGTATTTATGAACATTTCAAACAGTAAATAAACATAATGCAGGAATTTCCCA
>NW_008416851.1:0-290 GCF_000622305.1 Nannospalax galili | reverse complement strand
TGACCTAGACACTTCACACACTGACCGGTTAAAATGCACAAAATGGAGGAGCTAGGGCTATTACAATGGACTGCATCATTTTTTTTTAAGATTCAGGGAAATAGATATTTGTTGAGCAAAGTCCTCCTTCACTATACAAAGTTGTGGTTTTTCACCAGAAACATTGGAATTTTTATTACAACAAGATCAGATTAGTGGATCAAATTGGAAGGAGCTAATATTTTAACATTACTGTTTCTATCCTTGTACATGTTGTGTCCATCCACTTGTTTCTATTATGTTGCTATGTC
>NW_008416850.1:0-290 GCF_000622305.1 Nannospalax galili | reverse complement strand
ACTTGCTTCTGAGGTAGTTAATAAAGTGAATTAGACTTTTTGGACATTTTAGTATTTCTTAATTCGAACAGAAAATCTCAAATTTATATGTATTACAATAAAATGTTACTAATCCACATAAAAATTCAATTTATATGCTGGGTCTAAAATTATCTTGTTCCCTAGGAGAATTGGACAGAACAAATATAGGACACTAGACTGTTAGTTGTCTCTGAATCTACCATGAAAATGACATCATGAGAGTTTTCTTCTGTAAAAGAAATAAACTCACGTTTATTTCCAATTTATTT
>NW_008416849.1:0-244 GCF_000622305.1 Nannospalax galili | reverse complement strand
TTTTTTTTTTTTTTTTTTTTTTTTTTTTTTTTTTTTTTCCTCTCAGGTATAGTCATTTTTTTTTCTTCAGTCCTTTGTATTGCTTTGTGTACTCTCTGAAGGTCTCATTTGTTGGCTATGAATTCTTTCAATCGCTTTGTGTCATGAAAGATTTTTATTTCTCCTTCAACTACAAAGCTATTTTCCTGGGTACAGTATTCTGTGTTGGCATCTATGGTCATTTAGATCTGAAAATATTTGGGTC
>NW_008416848.1:0-290 GCF_000622305.1 Nannospalax galili | reverse complement strand
ATTGCTCCAATGTGACATCACAATGCTCCAATGTGCCAACACTATGGCCCCGTGTGTCATTACAATGCTCTATGTGCCATCATAATGTTAAAATATGACTCTACATTGTTCCATTGTGATATCACAGTGCTCCATTGTGACACCCGAATTCTCCAAGGTGCCAAAACTATTGCCTTGTGTGCCCTTACATTCCACCAATATGCCATCACAATGATTCAATAGGACTTCTCATGTTTCAAAGTGACATCACAATGCTCCAATGTAACAATACTATCGCCCCATGTGCCTTT
>NW_008416847.1:0-290 GCF_000622305.1 Nannospalax galili | reverse complement strand
GGGCTGCTGCTCTCTCTCTCTCTCTCCGAGTGAGGCAGGAGCCCATCTGCGTGAACAATTAAATCCTCTTGTTTGTTGCATCTCCTGGTCTTGGGACTGAGTCATTGGGGTGCGACCCTCCAGGGACGTTGGGTACTCCAGACCGGGGGTCCAACATCATCTTAGCTCACAGGATAGAGTCAGAGTAATCCAACAATACTGCACCACACTGGAGAGGCTAAGAATCCATAGTCACTCGGTCCACAAGGCTGGATGTCTCAGTAGTTCCAATACGGTGCTGAAGGTGTGAC
>NW_008416846.1:0-290 GCF_000622305.1 Nannospalax galili | reverse complement strand
TAATGGACTGTACTTTGATCCGTGAACTAAAATAAATTCCTTTTCTCCTTCTGTTGTTTTTGTAAGAGTATTTTATCACAGTAAAGTGGGTGTCCTGGGGCCCTCTGGGTGGGGGTAGAGTCAGTGCAGAATCACACCACAGACACCACAGACACCGGGAGTCAGGTGAGAAGCAGGCAGTGCGAGCAGCTGCTGACTCGTTTATTGCGGATATGGGGCTCCCTTATATCCCCGCCTCTCGGTGTCCCATTGGTCCACTGATAGGTCGTGTCTGTTCCTCATTGGCTCTC
>NW_008416845.1:0-290 GCF_000622305.1 Nannospalax galili | reverse complement strand
ACACTGTAGTCTCAGAAGTGTCTTTTACTAAGGGAGACCAAATTTTGAGGCTCCATAAGGAGCCCTGGCTTCAGTTTCCACAAAAGTCACCTGTTGCGATGTTAAAGAGGGAGTGACAGTGAGAGACATTAGGGGAGGAGGGCTTAAGGACTGGGCTGAAGCAGAATGATCCTGCAAGGGACCATGTGCCGTTTATGGGAATGGACGTTTGAATCAGTTCCATGGTGGGGAGACCAAGTGATTCATTAGTAGTAAAGAGAACCAGGAAAGTGGGTGACTGTTCATCTACA
>NW_008416844.1:0-290 GCF_000622305.1 Nannospalax galili | reverse complement strand
TCTTTTTGAAACAGGGTCTCCCTGTAGCCCCAGCTGGCCTGGAACTATGTATACCAGGCTGGCTGGCCTTGAACTCACACAGATCCGCCTGCCTCAGCTGTCTCTGCTTCTCAAGTGCTGGGAGGCCTGGCTCTGTATGTTATTTTAAATAAGTATTTGCTAGCGGCAAAACATGCATGCACACACATGCTTGTTCTCTTCACAGAGTCTATCGTCTAAATGGGCAGAAGAATCCATGCAAATGTGAATATATACAAAGGTGAACTGTATAGACAAGAGCAGTATAGGAG
>NW_008416843.1:0-290 GCF_000622305.1 Nannospalax galili | reverse complement strand
CAATGTGACATCACAATGCTCCAATGTGCCACCACTATGGCCCCATGTGCTATTATATTGCTCCAATGTCCCATCACAATGTTATAATATGACTTCACAATATTCTATTTCACCATCACAATGCTCATTGTGTGATCACAATGCCCCATTGTTCCATTAAAAGTTCCATTGTGTTGTCACCATGCTCGATATGCAAACAGGGTGCTCAATGCCCCCTCACAATCCCCCAAAGTGTCATCACAATGTGACATTATGATTTCCCAATATTCCATTGTACCATCGCAATGCTC
>NW_008416842.1:0-290 GCF_000622305.1 Nannospalax galili | reverse complement strand
TGATGATTCTCCCCAAGGAGAGTTTGCAGTGTCTCTAGCACCATGAAAAATAGTCAGAAAATGGAGGGAGCGCCTATGTCAACCCACTCTGATGAATCCTTGTCATAAACAACAGAATTAGGTGTTTCCAGCAACTAAGTTCAACCAATTGGGTCTTTTGTAATGAGAGCGCCAGAAGAATGAATGATGGGTGTGAGGGGAGCCTGCTGTCCACCACAGGATTTGATATGTCATTCAACCAACAACTTTACAGGCAACACCTTATTCCCGTGTGTGTGTGTGTGTGTGTG
>NW_008416841.1:0-290 GCF_000622305.1 Nannospalax galili | reverse complement strand
CAAATGAGAACAAAATTATCCCTATTGAAGAAAAAATGCAAAACAGAAAGAATTCCCCCATGTTCATAGATAAGCAAAAATAATATTGTTTAAATGGCCATATTACCCAAAGCAAATCTATCAATTCAATGCAATCTGCCATCCAATCTCCCATGACATTCTTCACAGAAAGAGAAAAGAAGTCCACAACTGACACAGAAGTACAAAAGGCCTAGAATAGCCAAAGCAAATCAAAGCTGAGAGAGTGAGAGAGAGAGACATAGAGAGAGGGGGATGGAGAGAGAGAGAGA
>NW_008416840.1:0-290 GCF_000622305.1 Nannospalax galili | reverse complement strand
TGTAGAGCCCCTCACAGTGGAGGTGCCATGGGCTGGATGAAGAAAGTGATACTTTTGGTGTCTGAGCAATTGACTAAAAGATGGTAGGGAAATGTTTCATGTAAAGCAAGAAGGCTTCAGAAATTTCCCATGTTTAATTTGGGGTGGTGGAAGGGTAGGTGATCAGCCAAAGGTTGGAGGAGTAGCCTTTGAAGCCCAAGTCTTTGCAATGAGGTCATGCCCCCCTAAGCCCATCTGTTGCTCTTTGTAGAAAGATCAGAAGAGCTTGTCCAGAAATAAAATGCTACTAT
>NW_008416839.1:0-289 GCF_000622305.1 Nannospalax galili | reverse complement strand
TGCCCTCTCTGATGTGCACATGGTCCTTTCACCTGCCCTCTCTGACATGCAATTTGCTGTGTCACCTGCCCTCTTAGTCGTGCACATGGACCTGTCACCTGCCCTGTCTGCAATAAAGATGATCGTGTCACCTGCCCCCTCTGACGTACAGATTGTCTTGTCACTTGCCCCCTCTTATATGCAGATGGTCGTGTGGCCTGCCTCTCTGATGTGCACATGGTCGTTTTACCTACACTCCCTGACGTGCACATGGTCATGTCACCTGTTCTCTTTGACGTGCACATGGTCG
>NW_008416838.1:0-290 GCF_000622305.1 Nannospalax galili | reverse complement strand
GTGCTCTTAACCGCTGAGCCATCTCTTCAGCCCAGGAATATTATTTTTTTTAAAAAAAAGAGACAGAGATGGAACTCAGGGACCCATTTTTCCATGTTCTAAATCCTGTCCAGTGGATACTACACTCCACGTGCTGGTGATAGATTTGAAGTTGATTTCCATTCAGCTGTAAAACGTTATTCTTAAATGAATGAATGGATGTTTGTTTCATGTGTATGAGTGTTTTGCCTGCGTGTATCTGTAAGTGCACCATATGCATGCGATGCCTTCAGAAGCCAGAAGAGGACTTT
>NW_008416837.1:0-290 GCF_000622305.1 Nannospalax galili | reverse complement strand
ACTGTGGACTGCACTCCATGTGGACTGAGGTCAGCCACGTGAGGGAGGGGGTGATTATAGAGCTGCCCCTCAGGGCATTTCCCAGTTCCCAAATCTGAGGATTTCCCTTTCTTTTGCCTGGGAGCCCAACTTTGCCCTTCTTGGGGGACCCAGCTAGAAATGGACTCGGGAGCAGCCCAGCCAGGGATGTGGGAGGGGTGGGTCTGTCCTGTGGCCTTTCCCTCCCTGAGTCCTAGAATTCTGTCCTCACCAGGACCCGGGGCAGCACAGGAGTCTGATTTTCTTCCCTG
>NW_008416836.1:0-286 GCF_000622305.1 Nannospalax galili | reverse complement strand
TGTGTGTGTGTGTGTGTGTGTGTGTGTGTGTGTGCGTTGGGGGCGGGGATCTGAAGCTTTTGCAGTGAGAGTCAAACCTGGAGAAAGGTACTGATGGATGACAGGATTAAAATACTTTCTATACATGTATGGAATTTTCAATGAGTAAATAAAAAGCATTTTGAAAATTCAGAATTCTGAGTATACAGCCAGAGTATGTAGCCCAGCCTTAGACACAAACGAAGGGAAAACTCAGGGGCACAAGCTTCCTGTTCTGTGTCCTCACTTGCCTTAAAAGACAAATTCT
>NW_008416835.1:0-290 GCF_000622305.1 Nannospalax galili | reverse complement strand
TTCCCTTATAAATACTTGATCTTCCCTTCATGCCTACCCAAAGATGGCAAACGTCTTTTCCTTTTTAAATAAAGTCTAATAATATAGTCTAATTACATTTCAGGCTGGTAGCATTAATATATGGTGTTCTGGTTTGCTTTCAATTGCTGTGACAAAACACTCTGATCAATATCAATTTCGGTAGGAAAGGGTTTATTTAGCTTGTATCTTCCTGGTCACAGTTTATTGGGGAGCCCAAAGTAGGAATTCAGGGCAGGAACCTGGAGGCAGGAACTGGAGCACAGGCCATG
>NW_008416834.1:0-290 GCF_000622305.1 Nannospalax galili | reverse complement strand
CTGGTACCATCTGCTGCAAATTCTTTAATTCTTGTTATCTCTTAAACAGCTTTCGGTTTTGTTTTATTCATAATTCATTTATAGAGGATGCGAACCTATTTGGGGGTCTTCATATTAGTCAGTGGACACATTACTGGTCTTCACGTTAGGAAGTGATGGTTCTCATTCTGGTTTATTTTATTAGTTAAGTATCTGCATAGTTTCACTGATGACCAGACTGGTCCATGAAATATACCCAAGGTAACAACAATAATATTTTAAACATTTTTCCTTATATATTATTTTAGCTA
>NW_008416833.1:0-290 GCF_000622305.1 Nannospalax galili | reverse complement strand
CAGTTGTGCGTTTCAGCATTAACTACTGTCTACTGGAAAAGGGACTTCTTCGATGAAGTCTGAGAGCTGTACTGATACGTGGGTATAAGAGTATGAATTTAGAGGGTAGTTTGATACTTTTAGCAGAGTAAAAGTAGGTTCACCCCTGGGGCCCGAGTGCTCTCCAACCATGGGTTCTTAACCAGATTTACAGTCCTAGACATGTGTTTCCTCTTGTTGAGTGGGCCCTTAATCCAATCATTAAGTGGCTGGTTGCTCCCATAACAGGCATGCTAGTATTACACCCCTGG
>NW_008416832.1:0-290 GCF_000622305.1 Nannospalax galili | reverse complement strand
CATTAGCCTTCGTCAACTTCTCATTGCAGTTTTCTTTCAATTATTTCAACAGGAAACTTCTCTATCAATATTAACTTATTTTGACCAGTTAATTAATTTGTTGTTAGTGTTCACATGCAGAGGATTGATTGTAAGGATTTTTACTTGCTCACAAGCTAGGTAATTGCTTTATCATGGAGATGTACTCCAGGATGCTAGTAAAGGATTTTTGGCATGTTTTGGAAGTTTCCTAAAATCGAAAAAATAATTTACAAGAACATCTCCAAAAATTAATACAATCAGGGTAGTGG
>NW_008416831.1:0-290 GCF_000622305.1 Nannospalax galili | reverse complement strand
GTCACATTGGTGCATTGGGATGTACCATTGGAGCATTGTGATGTCACACTGCGTAATTGTGATGTCACCGTGGAACATTATGAAGACATATTGTAGCATTGTGATGGCATATAGAGCAATATGATGGCACAAGGGGCGAGAGTCTTGGCACGTTGGCGCATTGTGACATCACATTTTCTCATATTGATGTCACAATGGAGCATTGTGAAGATAGATTGTAAAAGTGTGATGGGACCATGGAGCATTGTGATGTCACATTTGAGGATTGTGATGTAACAAGGGCACATTGT
>NW_008416830.1:0-290 GCF_000622305.1 Nannospalax galili | reverse complement strand
AGGTGAACAATTGTAGTAAATTCCCTCCTAGCCCATAAGATCGCCTCAGCCTGCATATTTATTAGTTATTTATTTATATTTTTATTTTCCCAGCAGTTAAGAGCACTGGCTGCTCTGTTTTTAATTTTTTTTAACTTTTATAAAATCTTTTTGAGAATTTCATATATGTATATAGGATGTTTTGATCAAATCCATGCCCACACCCTCCCCTCCAACATCCCCTCCACCGAACAGGTAAACCTAAAATCTTTTAAGGATTAGATACAAGCTCCAAAATACTTTTGACATTT
>NW_008416829.1:0-290 GCF_000622305.1 Nannospalax galili | reverse complement strand
TGGCACCTGCCTTCTCTGTCAAAAAGATGGTCGTGTCACCTGCCCCTTCTGACCTGCAGGTGGTCATATCACTTCCCCCTCTGACGTGCAAATGGTCCTGTCAACTGCCCCCTCAGACGTGCACATGGTCGTGTCATATGCCCCATCTGACGTGCAGATTTTCGTGTCACTTTGCCCCTCTGATGTGCAGATGGTCGGGTCACCTGCGACCTATGATGTGTACATGCTCGTTTCACATCCCCTCTGACATGCACATGGTCATGTCACCTGCTCAGTTTGACGTACACATG
>NW_008416828.1:0-290 GCF_000622305.1 Nannospalax galili | reverse complement strand
GAGGACAGGGAGAGTTAGGGTTTGTACAGAGCTTGTTCACAGCAGCTCCAATTAGACCATGACCTTTGAGAAACACAGCAATCATCACTGAAGGTTTACGGCCCCGAGTTGCCCTTCTCCACCCTGGAACACTGTAGCCCCAATGGGGGACCCTTGTGCAAGCAAAGACTGACACCCATTGTCGGTGTTGCAGAATATATTACCCTGATACTAAATTGGTTTCCAAAAGCAAAAACAACCCACAAACTATAAAAGCATTTATTCATCACAAATTTCTGTATTTGTTTATA
>NW_008416827.1:0-290 GCF_000622305.1 Nannospalax galili | reverse complement strand
TTGTCTCATCATCACTGTGTTGTTGAGCAGGAGGTTCATGACTACCCTGAATTCTATCCTGAACTATTCTGAGCTACAAGGTAGACATGCACCTTCAGAGACCAGGTGAAGTGATGTCTGTCCCATGCTTCACTCCAAATAATGATTCTAAGCCTCTGGGATGGGAAATGTACAATCTGAATTTTTATACTTTATTTATTATTTTTTATTTTGTGTGTATGAGTGTATTGCCTGCATGCATGTAACTCCACACATGTCACGCAATGCCCACAGAGGTCAGAAGAGGGCAT
>NW_008416826.1:0-290 GCF_000622305.1 Nannospalax galili | reverse complement strand
GGCTGACTTAGTTCCTCCTAGGGGCCTTGTAGTTTCTGGGTCTGGAGTCACCTGGGCTTGAACCCTATCATCCCAGCCTTTTATATTATAGGATTTGGGGTTACATTTTCTCATCCGTCTACTTCCTGCTGGGTAGGGTCTTGACAAAAAAAAAGGGGGGGGGAGGTTGAAGTAAGATGATGAGGTTGTGTCTGGAAGAGTTCCTCTTAGGCTGCCATTTCCTGGTATTCATTGATGTGAGAGCATTCCCTGTCCATCATGTTTGGCAGTTTTTCATATCTGGTGTGTTC
>NW_008416825.1:0-290 GCF_000622305.1 Nannospalax galili | reverse complement strand
CTTCCCATGGTTATGTGTGCAGACCACTGTGCACACAACTGGTCAGCAAACCGACAAGATTCCAAGTGTATGAAACAAAAAGAACAGTGAAGAAGAGCCAGGAAGAAAACGTGTGCAAAAACAGTCTGTAATCCCAGGGGATTCACACTAATTAGACAACGTGAACACACTCTCAGAAGACTAGGGCCTGGTCCACTGATGCAGCCAGGTGCTGTCTGGAAAATCGTATGTTTAGGGTATAAGTGGAGGGTGAGGTTATTTATTAAACATCCTACGATCAACCATCTCAT
>NW_008416824.1:0-290 GCF_000622305.1 Nannospalax galili | reverse complement strand
ATGAAATTCACTAAAAGAAAAAACGAAAGATGATCGTAAGTAAATAAGTAAATGGTTATATACCAGACAGTGGAGCTTATGCTCTACTAAAAGTAAATATGCTATTAAATCATAAATAGATACGAGGAACTTTTAAATAGATTTTACAAGTATAGGACATTAACCAAATCACTGTGGAAGTGGTGGCTAAAAGATTGTAACAACCAGAGGTGGTGGGTGACAAGAAAAACAAGAGTTTTCCAGACAACTGGGCAATTACTCATATGATCTCACAGCAGTGGCAACAGTGC
>NW_008416823.1:0-289 GCF_000622305.1 Nannospalax galili | reverse complement strand
CCTGTTTCAAAAAACAAAACAAAACAATATGCCAATTGTAACTGGATTTGTCTGCATTGTAGATCTGCCCATTTTGCTGCATATAATGGATTGCTCTCCTAACAGGTACATAGAAATGTATTTTTTGGGTAGGAGAGATGGCTCAGTGGGTAAAGGTGACTTTTGCCAAGACTGAGGACCTGAGTTCAATCCCCAGGACCCACATGGTGGAATGAGAGAACCAATTCCTGAAATTTGACCTCTGACCTCCATATGCACACACACACACACACACACACACACACACACA
>NW_008416822.1:0-290 GCF_000622305.1 Nannospalax galili | reverse complement strand
TGGTAATGACAGAAAACAGATTAGAAGCACAGTCACAGCTAAATGTACTAAATAACCACCTATATTTCTTGTCTGTATTTCATATATATGAATTTGTATTTCATATATTTTATGTGCATAAATGTCATATATGAAACATATAAACATACATTTCAGATAACTGAAAGAGAAATCAATTCTGATATATGAATGTTACCAACAAATGTCCTACAGATCATGTTCAATGTTCATTTTTCTTTTAAATATCTAAAAAGATAGACAACACCTATCATAAATGAGGTTACAAAAAA
>NW_008416821.1:0-290 GCF_000622305.1 Nannospalax galili | reverse complement strand
TCCTCAGAGCTGGACAGCACTCATCTCAGACCTCAGCTTCAACTTCCACAACCCTGATCACAGACGGTGACGGTGCCTTGAAGGGATAGTGGCCAGGACTCTGATAATGGTGGACAACTTTCCAAATTTTGTCCCTGCTTCCAATTCAGGACAAGAGAACACTGGATATATTCCCCACACGCCACTAGCAGGTCCTCCTTCCACTGAGATGCCTCCCTTCCCTGAGCTCTGTTCAGGCCCCTGGCCCCTCCATCCCATACTCTTTTGTACCTTCTGATCCAAGTGTCACG
>NW_008416820.1:0-290 GCF_000622305.1 Nannospalax galili | reverse complement strand
TGGCAGCTGTCATGTTCGCTGGGTTCAACACTGGGACAAGTCTAGACTTAGATATGGCAGAAAGGAGCACTGGGAAAGGGCTTGGAGAAGACATATGGGCATGGCTCTAGGATCACAGAGCACTCTCAGATTCTCCATGGTCAAAACACCAGCCAAAAGGAAGAGATGGTTTCTACTACCCCAGGGTGAGAGAGCTGGCTTACTGGCCACCTCTTCCTTCCCCTTACCTCCCAGGTATGTGAATGACACCTACCACTACAACAGCCAGTAATTTAATATGAATGCCAGAA
>NW_008416819.1:0-290 GCF_000622305.1 Nannospalax galili | reverse complement strand
ATTGTAACAGTGCGATGGCGCATTGGAGCAATAGAATGGCACATGGGGAAACAGTGTTCACACATTGCAGTATTGTGATGTCTGACTTTGAAGTCATAGTGTTACCTTGTGATGGCATGTTGGAGCAATATAATAGCACACGGGGCAATAGTGTTGGCACATTGGAGCATTGTCACGTCACATTGGAGATAAATGACTTCACAATGAGGCATTGTGAAGTTATGTTTTTAAAAGTGTGGTGGCTCATTGGAGAAATAGAATGGCACATGGGGCAACAGTGTTGTGATGTC
>NW_008416818.1:0-290 GCF_000622305.1 Nannospalax galili | reverse complement strand
AAAAAAATTCTTAAATCTTAAGAATTCTTTATATAGGTTACTAATTTCGTACAAGATGTATGCTTTGTAAATATTCTCTCTGTTATTGTGTATTTTGTTTTACTTTCTTGTAGCCCTAGCTGGCCTAGAATCCTTATGCGGATGAATTTGTAAGGAAGGTCTTGCCTCTGATTCCTGAGTGCTGAGATTGTAGTACTGCACCACCACACCTGGCTATCATCTCTTGATCCTGTCCTTTGATAACATCCACTTTTAAATTTTGATGTAGCCCAGTTGGTCAACTTTTTTTT
>NW_008416817.1:0-290 GCF_000622305.1 Nannospalax galili | reverse complement strand
AGCAATAGTGAGGCCCAGTGCTTGGAGATTTGTTTTAAGTTTTTGAAAAGCGCCTTGTAGGATCTTAGGATCCCTATGAGCAATAAGAACGTGATCCATATAGTGTAAGATATACACCTCAGTTAACAAAGACCTGCATGCATGGTCCACATAATATTGGCAAATGGTAGAGCTGTTTTACATTCCTGTAGAAGGACCTTCCATTGATTACATTGGACTGGGAGACTATGGTTAGTGGTGGGCACAGAAAAAGCAAAATAGGGCTTGTCATCATCATGGAGAGGAATAGA
>NW_008416816.1:0-290 GCF_000622305.1 Nannospalax galili | reverse complement strand
GTGGAGAGTGTCAAGTCTTGGAAGGTGGGTGCTGGGCAGTCCATGCCCACATATGTGTCCAAAGGAACTGAAACAGGCCCACCAGAGACACCAGCACATCCCTGTTTATTGCAGAACTGATCATGGTAGCCAAGACATGAGACCAACCAAGGTGCTTTGGATGGATGCGTGGACCAAGAAAGCACAGTAGAACTGAGGAGCCAGTTGTGGGCAGAGCTTGCCTGGCAGTGCAAAGCCCCGGGTTCAATCCACACCACTGGGAAATGTGGCATGTATGTGCAAGACAATGT
>NW_008416815.1:0-290 GCF_000622305.1 Nannospalax galili | reverse complement strand
CATAAATATATAAATAGGTACATACATAAAGACGAATGCATGTGTATATATGTACATGTATATATATTAATAAAAGTGAAAACCTACACCCAAGAAGACACAAAAATTACTTCTAGAGAGCCATCATTAAACTGGATATTAAAAGTACCAGGAAGTAGGTGTTTTCCTTCATGCTGTGACCAAACACCTGACAAGAAACTTAAAAGGATCAAGGATTATATAGTAAGAAGGTACAGCTTATCTGGGTGGGGAAGCATGGCTAGCTGTTTACACAGCTCACCAATCAGAAA
>NW_008416814.1:0-290 GCF_000622305.1 Nannospalax galili | reverse complement strand
TAGTGTTGTTTTTATGAATTTGGGTGCACCAGAGTGTGGTGCATATATGTTAAGCATTGTAATATCTTCTTGGTTAGCTGTTCATTTGATCAGAATGCAGTGACCCTCCTTATCTCTTTTAATCAGTTTTACATTGAAGTCTATTTTGTCAGATATTAGAATTGCAACCCTGTTTATTTCTTAGTGCCATTTGCTTTTCATCCTTTTACTTTAAGGTAGTGCCTGTCCTGAAGGTGAGTTGGGTTTCTTGCAGACAGCAAAGAGGTGGATTTTGTTTCTTAATCCATTCA
>NW_008416813.1:0-290 GCF_000622305.1 Nannospalax galili | reverse complement strand
CTGTAAAGTATCACCTGGGGTCAGTGGGTCTGGCTTCTATTATGTTGTTGGAGATACTAGACAAGCCAACAAACTGCCTGGGCCTCCTTTTCGTGTTTGTAAAATTAGGAGGTGGCCAAATACTTCATCATTGTTTGGTCCTCTACTCGATGCTACCCATGAATCTGCATTGTTCATAAGTACAAAGACCGTTTGTCAGGAATCTCTGAAAATCCATGAAAAATAAAGCATAATCACACATTCATATTAAATCCTGTCTGTACCTTGTCATTTTAACCCTGTTAATACTA
>NW_008416812.1:0-290 GCF_000622305.1 Nannospalax galili | reverse complement strand
AAAAAAAAAAATTCCACAAATACCTTTATGATCTGAGCCAGAGATACACTCTCCTGCTGAGCAAGTGAAATGCCTCTAACTCTTTCCACATCTGACAGCTGGCGCACAGACTCCTCAATAGCAGCCAGATAACTGAGTTCTGCTGTCATACGATGATGGAGGCCAGCTGGAGAAAAACGCTTAGAACCTGGAAGATGTAGAAATTATTAAACACTTCACATGAAATGGCAATGAATATTTCTACAATTTAGTTCTCATTTTAAGAACCGGTAACAAGCCGGGTGTGGTGG
>NW_008416811.1:0-290 GCF_000622305.1 Nannospalax galili | reverse complement strand
GAATTGGTTCTCTCCTTCCACCATGTGGACCCTAGAGCAAACTCAGGTTGTTAGGCTTGGTGGCAAATGCCTTTACCTGTTGAGACATCTTGCTGGCCCTCTCTTTCTTATCTTAGTATTCCTAGGTATTTTTAGAGGTTTTCTTTTTCTTTGTTTGTAAGATACTTGAATTTTGTATAATTTTTCCATTCCTATTAATTGCTGATGAATTTATGTACAGTTCTCTCAGCAAAAGGCAAACAGGATGCTACTTGTATGAATACTGAGAATTATAATGGTAATTTCTGGGT
>NW_008416810.1:0-288 GCF_000622305.1 Nannospalax galili | reverse complement strand
CTCTCTCTCTCTCTCTCTCTCTCTCTCTCTCTCTCTCTCCTCTCTGTCCCTGTCTTGACTGTGCATTCACAAATCCTTTACACTGAAATACTCCATGTCTTTATCAGCTCTCTAGGAGGTATATGACACCTATTTCCTGCTGTCTTTGGAGTGGCTGTTCCTCAAGGAGTGCAGTCAGTGTATCATCTTTTATGAGCTTTTCTGTCTTTAATGTGAGAGATCAGGTGTTGTTTGAAAGTGAGAGAAGGTGGAAAAACTCTGACAATCTTTGGTGTAGATAAAGGATTA
>NW_008416809.1:0-290 GCF_000622305.1 Nannospalax galili | reverse complement strand
AACCCAGAGAGCCCCACCCTCAAGACACAGACACATAGAATCTGCTCAACACTGAGACTGGATGACAACAGAGAAAACTGTTTGCCACTATGAACCTCTCCCTGAGCAGCAAGAGTACAGGCACTGATGGACATGCAGGATGACAGGATTATCCCAGCAGGGTTGTGTGCTCAGTGACTGTGATACATGAACAGTGAACCATGAATGAGGTGAACACAGGACAAGGATGGAAGACAGGTATGGTCACTGTCTTGATGAGGGGCTTTCCAACAGGGACAAGTTGTACTGCT
>NW_008416808.1:0-289 GCF_000622305.1 Nannospalax galili | reverse complement strand
CAGAGGTTCTGGTGACACGACTATGTGCCCGTCAGAGGGGGCAGGTGACACAACCATGTTTAAGGAAGAGAGGGCAAGTGACAAGACCATGTGCATGTCAAAGATGGCAGGTGTCTCGACCATGTGCACGTCAAAGAGAGGAGTTGACATGACCATGTGCACATCAGAGACGGCAGGTGACACGGAAATCCGCACATCAGAGGGTGCAAGTGACCAGAGAATCTGCCCGTTAGAGGGAGCATGTGACAGGACTATGTGCAACTCAGAAGGGGGGCAGGTGACACGCCAT
>NW_008416807.1:0-290 GCF_000622305.1 Nannospalax galili | reverse complement strand
AGGCTGCCCAGTTCAGCCAGCAGGTTCCTCATAGCTTCCATGCACTCTTCACAGGTTGTTGTAGCCAGCAACAGGCCATCCACATACTGCAGCAGTGTCATGCGGGGGTGCCTTCTGTGGAAGGGCTCCAGGTCCTGGCTTAGTGCCTCATTAAACAGGGTGGTGGAATTCTTGAAACCCTGTGGCAGTCTGGTCCAGGTGAGCTGTCCTGTGTTTCCCCCTCCTGGCTCTTGCCACTGAAAGGCAAACAAGGGCTGACTGACCTCGGAGAGAGGGACACTGAAGAAAGC
>NW_008416806.1:0-289 GCF_000622305.1 Nannospalax galili | reverse complement strand
GCTATAAACATAAATGTTTAGTAGACAGTTTGACAACATAACCAAATCAATGTCAGTAGGAGCTTCCTAGTCAGTTCAAGATTGATTTCTCTATGTCTTGCAAACAAAGTATGTAGTATCTTCAAAAACATGGCCTTATTATCTACTTATGGTAGGCAATCAAGAGCAGTGGCAATAGCCTGGGTTGTTCTGGTAGTCTCTGGGGACTTTCTGACGAATAAGTCATAAGAAGGTGTCTTGGGGCTGGACTAATGGCTTACTGGTTAAGAGCACTGACTGCTCTTGCAGA
>NW_008416805.1:0-290 GCF_000622305.1 Nannospalax galili | reverse complement strand
GGAACTCTGGTTGTAAGGCTTGGTGGCAAGTGCCTTCACCCACAGAGCCATCTCACTGGCCCTTGAAATTCATTTCTTAAATAATTTTTATTTTATTATTATTGTGTGTGGTTGTGTATGATATGTGTATGAGTGCACGTGCACACATGGCACTGTGTGCCTGTGGAGGTCAGAAGACAACTTTTGGAAGTCAGTCCTCTCCTTCCATTATGGGTTCTGGAGAATGCTATGTGTTCTGATGAACTGTGAGTACAAAGGCTTGATGAGGGTGCCTGGGTTATGCTGGGATG
>NW_008416804.1:0-290 GCF_000622305.1 Nannospalax galili | reverse complement strand
ATCTGCCAACAGCATAGGTCCATGTGCTAGTATATTGCTCCAATATGCCAAATAACAATGTTAGAATATGACTTCTGAATGTTCCCTTGTGACATCACAGTGCTTGAATGTGATATCACAGTGCTCCAATATGCCAACACTCTGGCCCCAGGTGCCATGATATTGCCCCATTTTGACATCACAGTGCTCCATTGTCCCATCACAATGTTGCATTTGATTTCAAAATGTTCAATTGTGTCATCACAATGCTCCAATGTGCCATTACAATGCTCCAAATTCTCAACACTAAG
>NW_008416803.1:0-290 GCF_000622305.1 Nannospalax galili | reverse complement strand
AGAAGAGGTGACTGTCCTGAGTCTAACAGCACAGGTTAGTTTGTGTTTTTAATCAATATTTGATTTAAAATGTAAATATAAAAGACAAGAAAAAAAATCACAAAATTTTCAGAAGACAGACTTTATCATTTCAGAATCTGAAGGCGACAAGCCATATTCCAACCATAGCCCTGCCTCGTGGGATCACTGTGAGGTACATTATTACGCATAAACTATTACAAAAGGGTCTGTCATGTAGAAAAATTTATTTGTCAATTGCCTGCTTTAGTTCAGGTTGTTAGATTACCGGG
>NW_008416802.1:0-290 GCF_000622305.1 Nannospalax galili | reverse complement strand
GCATAAGGCATGCATGTCTCCAGAGTACTTACTACCCGTCATTTCCATTCCCCTTCCCTTCCCTTTCCTCTTCCTCCTCTTCCTGTTGCGTTCACTCAGTTCTTTCTTATCCCACCCTAAGATCTCACTCAGGAGAACTGCTGGCCAACCCGGTTTGCGTCGTTTGTGAAGCTGCCCTGTGGTGGCCGGTGTGGCTGTTCTGTCGTAATAACCAGCGGAAAGCTAATGTCGGCAGCCGGGGTGGAGTGAGATCTGGAATCATCTTGTTCTCGGGCATGAGTTTCTGCTCA
>NW_008416801.1:0-290 GCF_000622305.1 Nannospalax galili | reverse complement strand
CCTAAAAATCAAACCGAGATCCACCTTTTTTGTGCATCACCTCTGGAAGTGGGCATGGGGGCTACTGGAGCTCCAAACATGTTTTGGTTTGGTTGAAATGTTTGATATCTGCTGAGGTGGTGTTCTAGTTTGCTTTCAATTGCTGTGACAAAACACTCCGATTAACACCAATTTGGGGAGGAAAGGGGTTCACTTACATCTCTCAGGTAACAGTTCATCACCGAGGGAGTCCAAGGTACGAACTCAGGGCAGGAACCTGGAGGTAGGAGCTGAAGCATAGACCATGGAGG
>NW_008416800.1:0-289 GCF_000622305.1 Nannospalax galili | reverse complement strand
TTTTTCTGAGTCTATGCTACTTCAATTAGTATAACAATTTCTGGTTCCACCCATTTACCTGGAAATTTCGTGATTTCCTATTTCTTTACTGCTGAGTAGAACTCCATTGTGCAAACGGTCAACATTTTATTATCCATGCATCAGTTGATGGACACGTAGGTTGCTTCCATTTTTTAGCTATTGTGAAAAGACATGCACCAAGTATCTCTTCAGTAGAAGGAGTTCTTTGGGTATATGCCAAGGAGAGGTAGAACTATATCATATGTTAGTTTCTTTTTCAGTTTTTTTT
>NW_008416799.1:0-285 GCF_000622305.1 Nannospalax galili | reverse complement strand
TGTGTGTGTGTGTGTGTGTGTGTGTGTGTGTGTTGTACTTGCTCACAGCACTGGTGTGGAGGTCAGAGAAGAGCTTTCAGGAGTTGATTCTCTTTTTCCACCATGTGGACCCTGAGGATCAAACTCAGGTCATCAGGATTGGCAGCAAGCCCCTTTGCCTTGTGTGCCTAGCTTTACTTTTAAAACTTCTGTTTTACGTGTGAGTGTTTGCCTTACTTCTGTTTTATGTATGTAAGTATACTATGCGCATGCAGTGCTTGAGGAGGCCAGAGGAGAATGTTGGAT
>NW_008416798.1:0-289 GCF_000622305.1 Nannospalax galili | reverse complement strand
ATTTTGTTTTGTTTGCTGTCAATCATAAACTCTACAAAGCAAGGACTTTTTTACTGTCTTGTTCACTGTAATCATAACCAGAAACTAGGTCAGTGCCT
The DNA here is from genome assembly GCF_000622305.1 of Nannospalax galili. NCBI lineage: Eukaryota > Metazoa > Chordata > Mammalia > Rodentia > Spalacidae > Nannospalax > Nannospalax galili. The sequence goes on along the minus strand of NW_008416798.1, from coordinate 191 downwards.
AGCATATATACAACCACTTGATTTTGTTTTGTTTTACTGATACAGGATCTTACTATGTATCCTAGGATGGCCTAGAACTGGAGATCCTCCTACCTCTGCCTCCTGAGTGCTGGGATTGCAAACATGTGCCACCACATCCGTTAATAAATGTTTATTGAATTAATGAATAAACAGTAAATCCAAATTGAAGA
>NW_008416797.1:0-289 GCF_000622305.1 Nannospalax galili | reverse complement strand
CAGTCTGTCTGTCCTTCTGCCTGCCTGCTTGGTACTCCATCTAACATGCCCTGGCTGGTACTCAAACCCGTATGGAGGTGTGCTCGTCCCTGGTGGTCAGGTTGTTCACCCACTCCCAGGAAGTTTCTCGTTTTATACCCCTCTTCCTCTTCCTGCCCTCCCTAGCCCATGGGAACATCTGTTTAAAAAAAAAGAAAAGAAAAAAAGCCACCACCACGAGTGGATTACAAATACAGCAGGCAAAATACACAGCTTCGGTGGGAAGGGGCCTCCTCTCCCACTGGCCAGT
>NW_008416796.1:0-289 GCF_000622305.1 Nannospalax galili | reverse complement strand
CAGGTGATACCACCATCAGCACGTCAGAGGGGGCAGGTGACACGACCATCATCACGTGAGAGTGGTCAGGTAACACAACCATGTGCACGCCAAAGGGAGCAGGTGACACGACCATCTTCAAGTCAGAGTGGTCACACGACACGACCATCTGCACGTCAGAGGGTGCACGTGAAACGAACATGTGCTCATCGGAGGGAGGCAGGTCACATGACCGTCTTCCTGTCAGAGGGTCTGGTAGCACGAACATCTGCCCCTCAACGGGGGCATGTGACACGACCCTCTTTATGGC
>NW_008416795.1:0-289 GCF_000622305.1 Nannospalax galili | reverse complement strand
AGCATCTTGTAGGAAACATGAATGCTGACTAACTGGTTTATAGGAGAAAGATAGTTTGTTGCAGGATTGGCTAGGTTGTGTTCATGAGAAGAACCAATATTCATGTCTAGAAGTTGTGGGTTTTTTTCCCATCTAGCCCCCAAACAGCAGCCTAGGGTGTGACCCCATGAAAATAACAAACTTCTTTAATTAGAAAGCCATGGGGTTTTTATGCATTATGATTTTCTTTTCAAGAAAATTTTCTTATTAATTTTCTTATTCAACAGAAGTAACATTATTATTATTATTA
>NW_008416794.1:0-289 GCF_000622305.1 Nannospalax galili | reverse complement strand
TGCTGGTGCAAGCTACCAAGAAAGCCTTGTGCTTCTTACCCTATCACTTACACTTGTTTATGACTGAGAATCACCAATAATTCCCTTTTTCCATAAGACCTCTCTAGTGGCTGATCTGTGAGTTCAGAGTAGAGAATTTCTTCCTCACACAGGTCACCATAATACTACATTACTAAGCCGCGTCCCAATATGTTGAAGGCCGGGGGAAGACGACAGCAAGATCAAAGCCAGCCTAGGATACATACAAGATCCCACCTTCAAATTTTTTTTGAGGGGCTGAAGAGATGGC
>NW_008416793.1:0-289 GCF_000622305.1 Nannospalax galili | reverse complement strand
TTTCCTTGTTTTCTCCTGTAGCAACTTCAAATTTTCAGGTCTTACATTACAGCCTTTGTTCTACTTTGAACTGTTTTACACAGGGAGGTAGGATATCAGTTTCATTCATCCATATTTGATTATCTGGCTTATCCAGTGCCATTTGTTGAGACTGTCTTTCTTCAACACATGCATTTAGCACCTTTGTTAAAATCAGGTGACTCTAGTCGGATATGTTTAAAACTGGGTCCTTTGTTTCTTTCTGTGGTCTAAGTGCCTGTTTTTATGTCATGCTACCTTTGTCACCATG
>NW_008416792.1:0-289 GCF_000622305.1 Nannospalax galili | reverse complement strand
TCAAAATACATTGCATGCATGCAGGCGATTCTCAAAGAATTAATACAAAATATTTTTTTGAAAGTCACTTTAGTCTGACAATCATATGAAAAGATAGTCACTAAGTGAAAGTGTTTGAGTCACAAAGTTTGAGAAAAGCCTAAGAACTAGCAGGACTCTGAAAGAAACTCAAAAAGTCAACAGTAACTTTTTTAGTAAGGCAACAGAAATTTTTAAATTTTTTAATTGAATTATTATATATTTCATACAGGAAATCATCTTTATACCCCCGTTCCCCTTTGGCACCTTC
>NW_008416791.1:0-289 GCF_000622305.1 Nannospalax galili | reverse complement strand
GTTTGTGCTCTAGGCCTTCCAGCAGGAGATCTCACTGAACTACAATAAGATAGAACAGATCATCACCCAGGGGGAGCAGCTGATAGAGAAGAGTGATCCCCTGGACTCAACTGTCATCGAGGAGGAGCTAGATGAGCTCCGACGCTACTGTCAAGAGGTCTTCGGGCGCGTGGAAAGATATCACAAGAAACTGATCCACCTGCCTATAGGCAGCATCTACTTCTTTGTCATTAAATCTAGAGGGAATTAATTGTGTGGGATTAGGTAGCATCACACCATGGTCCAGAGT
>NW_008416790.1:0-289 GCF_000622305.1 Nannospalax galili | reverse complement strand
ATCAGGCAACTTGCAACTATCTGTATCTCCAGCTCCAGGGAATAGGATATATGTTTCTACCTACCATGGGCACTTGTACATGTGTTACACGTGCACACACACACATACACATACATATTTTATTTTAAAGCATCAATAGAGACAGTTGATCTGGTGACCATGTCAGTGGTGTCAGCATTACTGACACTACAGATTAGGAGGCTCAAGCTACTGCTACCCAAAGGACTTGGTTATCAAGTGGGAACCATCACAAAGGGGAACCTAGAAGCATGCATCTGTGTATAAAATT
>NW_008416789.1:0-289 GCF_000622305.1 Nannospalax galili | reverse complement strand
GAATAGCCACACTTCTGACTTCTCAAGGGAAGCTGGAGCTACAGACTTTCCTGCTTGAAAGGTTGTTGGTGACTCTATTGCTTACAATTACAAAACATGGAAAGCAAAATATTCAACTCCAGTAAGTCGGTTTCTTTACCCACATACATGGGTTAGAAGTTCTGAAATTACTCTGTATGTCCTAGTAGGACTGAGCAGTAAGTAAATATCCTGTGGATAAAGTCCAATTTTCCATTGTTGAACAATGGTGCCACAAATATGTACAGAAGGAAAACAGAAATGCCCTGTG
>NW_008416788.1:0-289 GCF_000622305.1 Nannospalax galili | reverse complement strand
ACATCCAGAGATAGAGTTCCGTCTCCTACTTTGTCTTTTTCCCTTCCTCTTTATCTTCCCACTTATGCCGGGTACACATATTTCCTTGCTTGGCCTTATATTATACTTACCACTATGTTTGATACAAAATAATTAATCAGTATTTCACCAAGGAAAGACAAGCACGAATGCATTGGTTTTCTAATAGGCTATTTAATGTCCTGCATATTTTGTTTGATTAACCTGCTTTATTTCCCAGTACCAGCTCAATTCTTTCTTATATCACATGGTGAAATATCACTAGTCTCAA
>NW_008416787.1:0-289 GCF_000622305.1 Nannospalax galili | reverse complement strand
ATGAGGCAGGGCCAGGTGGAGCCAATCCTATGTCCGGGATGAGTTTCCCCATCCCTCCCCCTTGGCCTGTGCCGGTTGCCATCTTGGCGAGAATCGAAAGTGACTGGACAGGTGGGCCGACTATAGGTCAGGCTGCGGAAGTACTCCGGAACTCATAGGCCCAGGGTGTGGCTGCCTCAGGCAGTCCCGACAACTTCGGCTAAACCTGATTGCTAAACATAGTCCCAGTTGTGCTTGCTGACAGTTGTGCTCATTCATTAGAGTGCCAAGCAGGGTCACTGGACCCTCA
>NW_008416786.1:0-289 GCF_000622305.1 Nannospalax galili | reverse complement strand
TCAGTCAGCATGAGATTCTCTATTCAGTATAAACCACACACTGTCCTATGGATGGTCTTAGGACTAATAGAGAATGGTATTCCCTGAGCACTGGGGTGCTCTAAGCCTCAGGGTGCACAGATCAGAGTAAGCAAGGAAGTAGCACACTGCTACCTGGGAGATTTCTAGCAAACAAATGAAACCTAAAGTCTGACAGAGGTAGTCTGAGGTTGTGGGAATTTCAATACTTTCTTCATTGGCACATGATGGGACCATTAGGAAATTGGTCTTGGGAATCAGTGTCTCTGCT
>NW_008416785.1:0-289 GCF_000622305.1 Nannospalax galili | reverse complement strand
AAAAAAAAAAAAAAACATTATCACCTGTCAACCTTCATCTGGCCATAATACAAAAGTAGATGATAGCTGGTGACCTAAATTTGGCACATTTGATCCAAATGTTCTGTCAAATTTTGATAATTTCTTACATAGAAATGGTAGATGGTCTGTGATTAAGTTTATTCCTAAATATGTTTTTTGAGACTATTGTGAATACGTGTCCATGAACTCTGTTATTGGTGTATAGAAAGGCTATTTTTTTTTGTAAATTAATAACACTTTGCTGAGAGTATTGATCATTTCTAGAAGT
>NW_008416784.1:0-289 GCF_000622305.1 Nannospalax galili | reverse complement strand
TTTTCATGAATAAGTGTTGCATTATTTATTATATTTTCCTGCATCTATTGATAAGACCATGTGAATGTTTTGTTCTTTAACTCATTCATGTCACAGATCACATCAACTGATTCTTGAATGTTGAATAAGCAGCCTAACACAACTTGTGATACATCCCAGCCTGGTTGTATTTTAATGTGTTTCTCCCATATCTATCTTAAAAGAGACTATAGCTCACTTGTTAAAACTAGAGTCAGGCAGATGGTTTTAAATCTCTAATTTTTACTAAGTGTATAAAGTTGGGCAAGTT
>NW_008416783.1:0-289 GCF_000622305.1 Nannospalax galili | reverse complement strand
AAGAACAGTCAGTGTTCTTAACTGCTGAGCCATTTCTCCAGCCCCCCATTTTTAGTGTTTTAAGAGTTCTCCACACTGTTTTCCAAAGGGTTTGCATGAGTTTGCAATCCCACCAGCATTCAACGAGCATTCCCTTTTCTCCGCATCATCGCCAGCATTTGGGGTCATTTGTTCTCTTGATCCTAGCCAGTCTGATTGGGGGAAGGTGAACCTTATGACAGGTTTAATTTGCATTTCCCCAACTACTAATGATGCTGAATACTTTTTATGATGTTTCTTAGCCATCTTT
>NW_008416782.1:0-289 GCF_000622305.1 Nannospalax galili | reverse complement strand
ATGTGACTGCCATATCCCATGTGACTGCTAGCTCCTTGGGATGTATAAAAACCATCTAAATTTTAAAATAAATTGGCCTATTGGTAAGACACTGGTCCCAGAGTTTATGATTCTGCTGCCAATCAGACCCTCTGCCCTGAAGCCAATAGGTACCCCACTAAGCAAAGCAAACATGGGTCCCAACACAGAGGGGAGAGGGGTTTCTAATTTTCTTTAAATATCTATTATATGAAAGGCAAAAACTCAATAAAAAATATATATAAGAATTAAAAAAGAAAGGAGTATTTCT
>NW_008416781.1:0-289 GCF_000622305.1 Nannospalax galili | reverse complement strand
AAGTAATTAGTTACATGAATGAATACATAGATTCAAGTAAGTACATGCTAGGACAGAAACGCATAGGGTATAAAAGCAGATGACAATGAGCAGATAGGACTGAAATCACAGCCTTGTAGAGGTGCTCACCTGCAGAAAGCGCACTTCAACTGGGACCTGAGGATGCACAGATGTCAGCCAGGTGAAGGAGAGGCAAGGTCAATCTAGGATGGGTAGCAAGAGTGGTCCAAAGAGAGTGAAAGAGATCAAAAGGCTAGTGTTGCAAAGCTCCTCAGGAGGAACAAAAAAC